>NC_045990.1:6766156-6864601 GCF_010909765.2 Amblyraja radiata
TAACATCTGACCTACCATCCCCCACCTCGCTGGCATGTGGGACGGAACCAGAGACGGAACCAGAGAACCCCAAAGGGACACAGGGAGAACTTGCAAACTCCACACAGACAGCACTCAGGTCTCGGGATGTCAAACCCAAGTCACTGGCAGATGAGAGAAAGCAGCATCCCAGATGAATGATGAAGACCCTGCTTCAGCAACATTCTCTCTGGCAAGTGTTACAACATTACATACAAAGGTCTGGGATGCTTGTTTGGATTGTGGCATGATGCCATGTTGTATGCTGCATTGGGCACTGTGGATTTCTGCACAACTGCCGCTGAAGGATCAAGTGCTGAGTTGGGGGATGAGTCAGTCTTTGCAGTTAAGTGTACAACATCTATTTGATCGTGAGGTACATCAAATTATACCCAATCTTTGTCTTGTTCATCAGCACTCATTCGAAGAAGGGTTACTAATTGCTGATGGTTTAACGCCTGGCTAATACGGGTAGCTTCCCACTCCCAGTATTAATAGATCTCTGTGTAGAAAGAACCTTCTCTGTTTAACTGCCTGAACTTTAACTGTTTGATCCTCTGATTAAGAGTCTGAAGACGAGTCTTGGCTTCTCTGTTTCTTCTCTGTTTCTCTGTTTAAGAGGGGACTCGACCTGAAGCATCACCGACAGGTCCCTCCATTGCCGGACCAGCAGGTTCAGGAACAGCTTCTTCCCTGCAGCTGTTAACTTACTTAACTCTGCACCTTGGTGATTCCGAATCGGAATCTGAATCGGAATCTGACACATTCTCTCCCCAGATGCTGCTTTACCCACTGAGTTGACAGAGCATAGAGTGTAGGAGAGTACACTGCAGGAACAGCCCTTCAGGCCCACAATGTACATGCCGAACATGATGCCAAGAAAAACTAATGTCCTCTGTCTGCATGTGATCCACATCCCGCCATTCCCTGCATATCCATGTGCCTATCCATTGTTCTGAGTTTCCCCCGGCACTTTCGGTTATTCTCTGTTGAACTCACTGGCTAGTCCAACAGAGTGCCTGCCCATTGCAGCTTCTCATCCGAGCTTCGGGTGACACCTATCCTGGTTGCACAATCACTCCAGTTACACCCTTTTGGACCAACCGCCCAACATACAACACAACCCAGCAGCTGGACAAAGCATCTTAGCCAACGCATAGACTTTGGAGGAGATTTACGAAGATGTTACCAGGACTCGTGGGTCTGAGCTATAGGGAGAGGTTGGGCAGGCTAGGACATTATTCCTTGGATTGCAGGAGGCTGAGGGGGGGTCCTATAGAGGTGTACAAAATGATGAGCAGGATGGGGTGAATGCACAGTCTTTTACCTAGGGTAGAGAGAATCAAGAACCAGAGGGCATAGGTTTAAGGGGAGGGGAGCAAGATTTAGTAGGAACCTGAGGGGTAACTTTTTCACTCAGAGAGTGGTGGGCATATGGAACCAGCTGCCAGTGGAGGTAGTTGAGGTAGGTGCTATAACAGCTTTTACAAGACACAAATAGGCACATGGATAGGAAAGGTTCGGATAGATATGGGCAAATGGGACGAGCTTTAGATGGGGCATCTTGGTCAGCATGGATGAGCTGGGCCGAATGGCCTGTTTCTGCGCTGTCGGACTGTAAAGGTCCTGTCCCACTTACGCAACCTTTACAGGCGACTGCCGGCACCCGTCATAGGTCGCCGAAATTTTCAACATGTTGAAAATTCAGCGGCGACCAGAAAGACGCCACGACTCTTTGGAGACCTCTCACGACCATAGGAGACCTCCCACGACCATACAGTCCATGGTAGTGAGAGGTCTCCAAAGAGTCGTAGCGTCTTTCTGGTCGCCGCTGAATTTTCAACATGTTTGAAAATTTCGGCGACCTATGACGTGTGCCGGCAGTCGCCTGTAAAGGTCGCGTAAGTGGGACAGGCCCTTTAGACTCTAATATTCAAGGTTCTGTAAGGAGACCCACTGTAACAGCCGATACTTTTCTATTGTCACGGTGGGATCCTGCTATGCTCAACTGACTCCCACGTTTCCGGTATTACAATATAGGAGTGTGATTATAGGAGTGTGTCATTAACTGTAGAGTCGTCCTGTGCCTTCCCCTGACACCATTTTGAAGAACACTACAACCAGAACCCCCGCAAATATTGCAAAATCGTACACCAAGGATTACTTTTATTTGCGCTGGTCATTTAGACTCTGTGAGATGGGATTGACTAGTCTATCTGTTGTGTTTTCACTAAACCGGTAATCCTAGTCTTCAAATCCCCATCAGGATAACTGGGAATTTAGATTCTGGAAATAAGGAACTGCAGATGCCGGTTTACACACAAAAAAAGAGACAAAGTGCTGGAGTAACTCAGCGGGCGCACTGAATTACTCCAGCACTTTGTGGGAATTTAAATTCAGTTGATCGCATAAATCTTGTTTAAAAAAATCCATCCATGAGCTCTTCAGCTGAGAAAATCCTTTATTTCCCTGGTCAGCGTTGTTCTTGGCCGCCGGCCCTTAGCAACGCGAAATGACACAATACAACATCCCTCAGTTCGGGTGTGGGAAGGAACTGCAGATGCTGGTCTATACCGAAGATAGACACAAAGTGCGGGAGTGACTCAGCGGGTCAGGCGGCATCTCAGGAGGAAAGGGGATAGCATCGTTTCGGGTCGGGACCGTTCATCAAACAATAATCCCTAGCACTGTTCCAAACATGAGAATGAATGTTCAAGTCGCTATTAAACCATACAAGGCGGACAAAAATGCTGGAGAAACTCAGCGGGTGAGGCGAGGGAAATAGGCAACGATTCTGGTCGAAACCCTTCTTCAGAGTTCCTCCAGCATTTTTGTCTACCGATTTTCCAGCATCTGCAGTTCCTTCTTAGACATTAAAACATATGAGGCTTTTTCTTCATTCACGTGTCTGACTTGATATTTTTGTTTAAAAAACCCCAGCAATGATAGGAGCCGATGTTAAGAGAAATGAGAATAGCCCGGCTGTCTGAAGAAAGGTCTCGATCCGAAGCGCCACCCATTCCTTCAGCTTTTTGTGTCTGTCAAACCTCGACGTTCAGTAACAAGAGGGTTAACCAGTTTTGTAAGCTCACTGCTGGCCTCTAATGTTGAGAGTGAGAGAGAGAGAGGGGGGAAAAATAACACAGCACACACGCACACACAAAACCAATCAAGTGGGCAGGCACACTGACATCATCTCGCCTATTTAAGAAGTCATGGCAGCGTGAGCGAGTACAGTAGCCTGCAGGATTGTACTACAGGCGTTACAGGAGAGAGGGAGAGACTGACTGTTCACTCGAATCCAGGAGTCACAGACACAGGCTCAACCCCCAACACCAGCAACCTAAACGGACACTCTTGCCCCGATTGCTGCGGCCGTCCCGGGTCAGAAACGGGGAACCGAGGGAGAAGCTACGAACCTAGTGTGGACTCGAGAGGGGACGTTGTCATTTCTACCCCAGTCTCGCCGCGGCTGTAACTCGAGTGGCGGACACCCGATTCAGCAATAAAACCCTCTCTGGACTCTTTCTCCCTCTCGCCCTCTCTATCTCCCCCCACCACAAGTGAATTCTATGTCTACGAAGATGGAGCAACCATTTTATCACGACGATTCATTCTTCACGGGTTACGGGGCACCAGACGGCGCTCTCCACGAGTACGGCTCCAAGTATTTCAAGGCCGGCATGAATCTCAACTTGGTGGAGCAGTCTCGGTGTTTGAAAGCCCAGCCGAGGAACCCGGAGGACGCGCTGTTGAGCGGCGGCGACTCGGGTCTCCTCAAACTCGCCTCTCCAGAGCTGGAGCGTCTGATCATCCAATCGAGCAATGGCGTGATAACCACCACGCCCACCCCTGGTCAGTACTTCTGTGCAAGGAACATCACGGACGAACAGGAAGGGTTCGCGGACGGCTTCGTGAAGGCGCTGGAAGAGCTACACAAGATCAATCATGTCGCGCCTAACGTGTCCATCTCCGGCCCTGGAATGAACTGCAACGCCAGCAATGGCTATGGGACCACGGGACCCTCCGAGGTGCCCCCGGTCTACACCAACCTCACCGCCTACAATTCCAACGCTATCTCGGCCGGGACCAGCTACCCAACGGCCACCATCAGCTACCTGCCCCCTCAACCCATCGCCTACAACTTGGCGCCGGTGCCCATGGGTCACCCGCGGTTGCAGACCCTTAAGGAAGAACCTCAGACGGTGCCCGAGGTACAGAGCCGAGGCGAGACCCCGCCGCTCTCTCCCATTGACATGGAGAACCAAGAGCGCATCAAGGCGGAGAGGAAGCGCCTGAGGAACCGGGTGGCCGCGTCCAAGTGTCGCAAGAGGAAACTGGAGAGAATATCCAGACTTGAGGACAAAGTGAAGAATTTGAAATCGGACAATGCTGGGTTAGCCTCCACCGCCACCGTCCTGCGAGACCAAGTCTCTCAGCTCAAACAAAAAGTCATGACTCATATCAGCAGTGGCTGCCAGATTGTAATAAACCAAAAACTACAAGGTTTCTGAGCGTGAGACGGGGCAGGAAGAAAGAGGAAAAAAATGGAGCCATCACAAAAAAACTAGCGAGGGAATGAGGAAGATTCTTTGGAAGCTGCTTCGAGGAGCAGAGGGAGAGCGAGATGCCTTTCTGAAGCACTGATCCCTCCAAATGCAAAACAAAACACTGAACTGGACAAGTGGGGGTGTGGTGAACTGGCCGGCGGAGGCCGGAGACGCGCTGGAGAGATTGGGACTCTTTCATGGACTTGGTATAATAGGAATAAAACGCGACCGGGGTCGCACCGCCGTTCGATTGTAAATTATTATTTTGTCTCTCGTTTTCGAGTTTGTTTTTCTTCCTGGTTTAGTTTTTAACAAACTGGGTTTAAAAAGTTGTGTTTTATTTGATATGTCTGTGGTATTGCTTGTGTTTAAGTAAATACTTTGTACTGTGAATTCGATTACGCACTGTGTGTGTGTGTGTGTGTGTGTCTTTTTTCCTTTTATCAATACTTAACTGGTTGTGGAATTTGTTCTCCCCGAGTTCTCGGGAGTGGAGATAACCATCTGATTTCGTGCATCTTTCTGCAGAAAGCTGGTGTTGTTGGCACAAGTGTGATATCCGAGAACAGATTGGGGGGGAGTTCGAGGCGGTGACTTTTTCCTGCTCTCTCTCACATTACATATAACCGCGTCAGAAAGAAGGTGTCTGGGGAACGGGACGGGGGGGAGAAGCCATAGATGCCTTCAAATCACAGCCTCTTCTTAACCCGGTCTCAGGTTGTAAAGGGTGTCGTAAACTGGTGGGGTGGGGGAGATTCTGAAGTGACAGAGACTCTTAAAGTAATGTCAGCCTTTGTTAAAGTGAATGCGGGAGAGTACATCTGTTTGTGTGGAGAGACGGTCACCAAGATATCCAACGGGGGAATTCGGCAGAAACTTAAGGAGAGGTGGGTGAGAATGTGGTTGAGGGGAGGATGATCAATATATCCTGGGAGAAACTGGACAAATGGGTGAGGGAGAAGGGAATGGGAGCTACACTAACATAGACTCCTGAAACCATAAATGCCAGCATGAAGCGGTTGGGCTGAATGGCCTTTTAGGGTATCCTAGGTAGCACTATGCAGGCTGGAAGATTCATTATCTTTTCTTTGAAAGAGTTGGAAGGGAGGTGGCTTATCCAAAGATTTCGACCCGTCTCTGGTTCCTGTCTGGGCTCACTAAGAATCTCAAGGGAAAGTCGGGATAACATCCAGCTGGGATGCAGAGAGACTTCCTTTCCCGGAATCCTCACCAGCTCTCTTGGGGGTTGGAAGCAAATCCATCGGAATTGAGCCTGGTGTCCACTCCCCCCCTCTGTGTTGTCATTGTAGAGCCTTCTCACCATTGCAATCTGCATTTGCATGAGGAATGTTTTCTTCCCCCCCACTCCTGACCAAAGAGTGATCTTTGCTCCTGACTCTCAGTCTGAAGAAGGGCCTCGACCCGAAATGTCACCCATTCCTTCTCTCCCGAGATGCTGCCTGTCCCGCTGAGTTACTCCAGCATTTTGTGTCTATCTTGCATGAGGAATAATAGAGTAAGTAAGATACTGAAGCAAGCAACCCAATGTCCAGAAAGAAGTCAACTCCAGAAAGGAGAGGTGAAGGGGCATTGATTGGGTCAACCAAGGAAACAGCGGGTACAGTTCAAGTTGAAACTAGACACAACATCCTGCAGCAACTCAGTGAGTCAGGCAGCATCTCTGGAGAAAAAGAATAGGTGATGTTCTCAGACTGAAAGTTGAAGTGGAATTAACTGGAGATGAGATAAGGCCAGAATGAATCGGGACATCCAGAGTGCTTGCAGGTTTTCTTTCTATAGGGTTCAGAAAAATACAGGAATCATTGCTACCCCAGAGACCATGAGGCTTGTGTTAGTTTGAGGTCTTGACCTTCAAGCACTCTGTTCCTCCGATGTTCAAAAGCAGTGCTGGTGTTTACTGAGGGCACTGGTGAATATTATCATCGATGCCTGCCTTTGAGTGGTGTGTTCCATGATAAGAGAAGTGGCCCATATTGCCCAAGGTCTCGTCATGTCAGTGGGCGGTGTTATGAGGGATGGGTTGGTAGAGGACCTAGTTTCATGGATATTAATCTCTTCTGTGTTTCAATGATCTGGAGCTCAGCCTTCGAACATGCCTGCCTGCAAACGTCATTATGCTCGGCAGCTCGATGTTCAAAGCTAGGGTGACATTGGTTCTGAAGTGGAGGCAAGAGAGTTTGAACAGCTTCCCGTTTGTGCTGTGTAAGCAGGAACTGCAGATGAAATGTGTAGAATGGTTAAACCAGCTTCTACAGACCCTTCTTCAGACTGCAGATGCTGGTTTAAACTGAAAATAGACACAAAATGCTGGAGTATCTCAGCGGGCCAGGTAGCATCTCTGGATAGAAGGAATGGGTGACATTCTGGGTCAATACCCTTCTTCAGACTGAAGTCTGGGGAGAGGGAGATAGAGAGATAAGGAAGTTTAAGGTGTGAAAACAAAACAAAGTGGGTGGAGATCAAGGAACATGTAGAATAGATCATTGTTAGCTGGGAGAAGGGAACAATAAAGCAAATAGATAAAATGTAATCGGAGACAGTCAGACTGTTCGGTTGTCCTATTGATTGATTGAACTTTTTCACACAAAATGTGGTGGGTGTATGGAACGAGCTGCAGGAGGAGGTAGTTGAGGCAGGGACTATTGCAAAGTTTAAGAAACAATTGAACAGGTACATGGATGGAACAGGTTTAGAGGGATTATGGGCCCAACGCAGGCAGGTGAGACTAGTGTAGATGGGACGGTGTGAGCAAGTTGGGCTAAAGTGCCTGTTTACATGTTGTATGACTCTATGATTAGGTCTACCTCTGTAGGAAGATGCAACCAAAAGGAGTGAGAAAAGCCAAAAGGATTGAGAGAAGTGTGTAATGGTTATGATAATGGTTCGAATGAAACTATCTACCTGATCGATTAAAGTTTTGCAATCAAAGAGAAATGAATACACCGGAGAGGGAGATGCTAAGTGTTGTAGTAACTCAGAGGGTTTTGATCGAAACGTCACCTATTCCTCTTCTCCAGAGATGCTGCATGTCCCGCTGATTTACTCCAGCATTCTGTGTCTATCTTCGGTGTAAACCAGCATCTGCAGTCTCTTCTTATACAAAGAATGATAAATGTTTGGTTCATCTTCAAGGTAAAACCCTGCAGCTGAATTCACGGCATTTTGAAAAAGGTAAAAGTTGGAGAAGGATGAGTCTTAATGGGTTTTTGGATTCTTTTAGGATTTCTAGAATAAACAAGTCTATTTTGCATGGTTGAAATCCATTGATAGTGTCGTCACCAGCCATAGAAGCTGTGTTCATTGGCCTGAAACGCTGTTTCGCTGAACACCTCCGTTCAGTCCTCCTAAACCTACATGATCTCCCAATTGCTAAACACTTTAACTCCCCCTCCCATTCCCATACTGATCTTTATGTCCTGGACCTCCTCCACTGCAGATTAGAGAAACAGCACCTCATATTTCTCTGGGGCAGCTTACACCCCAGTGATTTCTCTAACTTCAAGTAACCCTTGCTTTCCCTCTCTCTCCATCCCTCTCCCATCCCAGTTCTCTGACTAGTTTGACCATCCTGATTAAATGTTACTTTATATGCCTCGTTGTCACCTTCCCTGAGCTAACAATGATCTGCTCTACTTTTCCCTTGAACTTCATCCCCTTTGATCTCTCATTTTCACACCTTACCCTTCCATATCTCTCGTTTCTCTCAGCCTGAAGAAGGCTCTCGACCCGAAACGTCACCCATTCCTTCTCTCCAGAGGTGGTGCCTGAGTTAGTAGTATTGCTGCCTGAGTTACTCCAGCATTGTGTGTCTCTCTTCGCCCTGAAACAGAGGTTCAGTCAAAGTGATCTGAATCGTAGTCTGTCTTTTTCCTGGCTTTCAGCAGCTGTTTCAGAAAGCTATCGCCTTGCCATGCCACAGGTATCGGTATTGGACACCGTTCCCTCTTGAACTCAAAAGGTGCCAGGCCACTGTTTATTTTACCTGCAGAAAACATTGAATAGTTTAAGCTCACATCTCTTTGAATCTGGTGCCAGTAAAGGACATTTCCAGCTAGGATTCCTGCTTCTGGTGTTGCCAGGGGGATATTTCATGATCTGGGGTCCAGAGACATACATTGCGAGGTGTATTAAATGTAAACACCACTGTAACATAAGAAGCTGGTTTCCTAGGAGCAAAGTCACAGATAATAAGGACATAAATCAGATAATAGATTTTTAGCAAAGAAGGAAATGCATTGACCAGATAATGTGGAGAATTCTGTTCTCCTTCTGAATCTAATGCCTTCCATCTCATTAGCAAGAATAGGGCAAAGAATCTCTCAAGTACTTGTGGAGCACATGATAAGTCTCACTGTGATGGTTAGATCCCCTGACTGAGTAGTGAATGCTTACTGTTTAAGTTTCTGTTTTATAATTAACATTGTAGGCACCTTTGCAATTGGATCCCTGGTTGAACCTCCACCTTGGGGGGAGGCAGGAAGGAAAGTGTATAGGCACACTTGCTCAATTATATTATCACACCTGCTTTTGGTCATGACACTTCACAAGAATGCGTTATTATGTTAAGGAAGGAACTGCAGACGCTGGTTTAAACTGACGATAGACACAAAAAGCTGGAGTAATTCAGCGGGTCAGGCAGCATCTCTGGTGAAAAGGAATAGGTGATGTATCAGGTCGAGACCTTCACACTGAGAGTTAGGGGAAAGGGAAACGAGAGATATAGATGGTGATGCAGAGCAAATGAACGAAAGATATGCAAAAAAGTAATGATGATGAAGGAAACGGGCCATTGTTTGCTGTGGGCTGGGTGAAAATGATTTGCAGACAATGAGACTCAACAAGCCGACTTTGAAGCTACACAAAATTGCTGGAGAAACTCAGCGGGTGCAGCAGCATCTATGGAGCGAAGGAAATAGGCGACGTTTCGGGCCGAAACCCTTCTTCTGACTTTGAAGCTAGGGGTGGGGGGGGAACGCAAGGTTAGAGGGGTTGCAAGGGTTACTTGAGATTAGAGAAATCAATATTCTTACCACTGGGTTGTAAGCTGTTAAGTTCCTAAGACTAAGACTGATTAGAGTTCCCAAAACTAATAATTTTGTAAGAAACTGAGGAATCTGTACATAACATTTACTCACAAGTCATAGGCTTCTTTCCTACGTCAGGAATGTAGGTGATAATTATCACCCAGTTAAACACATTGAAACTGTTTGCTCTGGATCTTACATTTACAAAAACAGAGACTAGTGACAGGCCACAGAAGCAAAGGTAGGCCATTTGGCCCTTTGATCTTGTACACACCTACAAGCACTATGTGTGCCCTGTGAATGCATTCCATCACCATGTGCCCCGATCCCTACTTGTCCGAAACGCTGTCAATCTATGCTCCGCCACTGAACATCCAGTGTCCTCCAAGATGGAGACTTGATTGTACATCGAAAGGGTAAATTGTGGAATTAAAAAGCAAGATTCACACCGCACTTCAACCAAAGGTGTATGGTCTCACTAGATGAGACACATTATATGGTGCATCCTTTATTATTTGATAACATAAAGATTCCCCCAGTGCACTAGGGCAACACAGCTGGTAGAACCACTGCCTCACGGTGCCAGAGATCTAAGCTCGATCCTGACCTAGGGTGCTGTCAGTGTGGAGTTTGCATGTTCTCCCTGTGACCACATGGGTGTCCTCCGAGTGCTTTGGTTTCGTCCCACATCCCACAGACATGCGGGTTTGTGGGTTAATTGGCCTCTGTGAAATTGCCCCTAGTGTGTCGGGAGTGGATGAGAAAGTGGGATAACACAGAACTAGTGTGTGAGCGGGTGATCGATAGTCGGCATGGACTCGGCAAGCCAAAGACCTGTTTCCATGCTGTATCTTTCAGTCCCTAAGTACATTGCAATCAGTTGAGTACAAAAATGATGATGTCCGGATGCAATTGAATGAGGTTTTCTTCTGAGAGAGCCAAGATAGATAGTAGTTATATAGAAGTAGTTATATTACACAAAATGCTGGAGTAACTCAGCGGGACAGGCAGCAACTCTGGATAGGAGGAATGGGTGACATTTCAGGTCAAGACCCTTCTTCAGTTACGAGTTGCTAATGTGCTGTGGTACAAGGGAGCCTGCCCACTGCAGTACCTCTCAGAAGACACAAAGCCTAAACACTTCAGCTGTGAGAAAGCCGATGAAAGGACTCAACAGCACAAAAAGGCTTCATGTGACAGGAAGCTTTCGCAGACAGAGAGAGTGAATGTCTCAGCTGACTATAACAGAAAGAAAAACAGTGCAAATGTGTAAAGCATAACGAAAAAGTGAAAGTGAGGGAAGATTAGCTGAGAAGGTATTCGATATGGTAAATGTTAGGTATGATTATTGGAAATAGACAATGGACAATAGACAACAGGTGCAGTAGTAGGTCATTCGGCCCTTTGAGCCAGCACCACCATTCAATGTGATCATGGAATGTTAGGAAAGATTACATGGATAAGACAGGTTTGGAGGGATATGGGCCAAACACAGGCAGGTGGGATTAATGTAGCTGGGACATGTTGGCTGGTGTGGGCAAGTTGGGCCGAAGGGCCTGTTTCCACGCTGTATCACTCTATGACTCTACGAACGTATGGATGCATTGAAAGTCAGGTCCTAACTCAAAATATTTGTCCATTTCCCTCCGCGGACGCTGTCTAATCTTCTGAGTTCCTCCAGGCAGTTTTTTTCCCACTCTTGTGCGCCTCAAAGATTAAATGGCAAAAGGACTGTGGATATAGGGTCAGGGTTCAGTAATAGGAGAACCTATAAACTAAAGCCTGTCCTGGGAAGGTGCATATGGATACAGCCAAATTGTGTTCAACATATATATTAACAGAACAGTACAAGAGCACGGCCTTCGATCCACAATGTCTGCTTAACATGATGCCAAGATAAACTTATCTGTCTGCACATGATGCATACCCCTCCCTTCCCTGCATGTGTCTATCTAAAAACCTCTTAAACACCACTATCATATCTGCCTCCACCACCGCTCCAGGCCCCCACCACCCTCTGTTAAAAACCTTGCCCCACACACATCAAGTATATTCTGCTGAAACCTATAAGCATAAATTCCTAATAATGTTGAGGTAAAGCCTGCCAATACTGACAACGGTAATAGATACAGCATAGCAATTCTTTCCAAGCTAAACATTCTTGACCTTCACAATGAAAAGATTCGTTTTTTCACTGTGCCTCCACTTAACACAATGTAAAACAACACACACAAAACTAAAATAAATACACGTCAATCTTTTCCTTCAGATGATCTGTTTAACATTGACATGTTACATTTCGGTTTAATGTAACAGGGAACAGTCTGAAGAAGGGTTTCGACCCCAAACGTTGCCTATTTCCTTCACTCCATAGATGCTGCCTTACCCGCTGAGTTTCTCCAGCACTTTTGTCTACCAGGGAACTGCAGATGTTGGTTATTATCATAGACATAAAATGCTGGAGTAACCCAGTGGTTCAGACAGCATCTCTGGAGAGAAGGAATGGGTGGAGACCCTTCTTCACACTGATGATCCAGACGGTAAATTATTAGAACAATTCAATGAAAGGTATGCAAAAAGCACTCAGCGGGTCAGGCAGCATATCTAGAGAAAATGGACGCTACCCTTCTTCGAATTTTGTTTTAATTGACATTCATTCATACGTATCTGAATTTTCAATGTGCAGATGCTGCTTTGAACCGAAGATAGGCACAAAATGCTGGAGTAACTCAGCAGTTCAGACAGCATCTCTAGAGAGAAGGAATGGGTGACGTTTCGGGGTCAAGACCCTTCTTCAGACTCAATAACAATTGAATTTTCAATTATTTATTTCGGATTTTTTTTAACATATATTTCCTTACAAATGGAAATGAATGCTGACATGTGCTTCTGGTCTGATGTGGTAAAATGTGATGATCGTGTGAAGGCTAGTTGACATTCGTTTCCTGCCCTACCTTGAGATTGTGTAAAAGCTGTAGACATGTTTGGTAGTTACAGGGTGTGCCAATGCTTACGTCAAGCGGGTGACCGGGGCTTTCCGCGTCGTCTTGCGGAAACCAAGTCCATATATGGGCATGTCGGAATGATTGTGACGTCGGAGCGGCTGGCTTTCCGGGAACCCCCGCCTACGTGTTGATCCAGAGCAGCTGGAGTTTCCAAACTGGCGTTCAAAGCGCGTAGAGAAGGAATTTAAAAAAAACTCCAATTTGCAAATAGATCTATTTTTATAAAGCGACGCTTTCAAGAAAAGACGAAATCAGGCCCTAAAATAACGTTTTGTTTAAAGGTCTGACTGCAAAAACATCCATCTTCCCAGCAGGACCTGGTGAACGTTTCACAGGCCAACACAGATAAATGGTTACAGCTCCCTTTGCCCTATGACTAACTCGCCACAGTTCTAACAGCTTGATGAACCTAGGGTTGCAATGCAAATCCACGTTTAAAATATTGAATAGAGTATTAAACTTCATGGGCACAGCCACGTTCAGGATAGAACAACTGTCATCTGACAGGAATAAGAAACAAAAATAATGCAAGACTTCATTGTCCTTGTGAAATAGGAAACAGATACAGTGAAAAGCTTTTGTTGCGTGCTATCCAGTCAGCAGAACGGCTATATATGATTACAATCAGGCCATTACAGTGTATAGATACATGATAGGGCAATAATATTTAGTTTTTTTAAATTTCAAAATAGACTTTATTCAGGAAATAAATCTGAAGGGTGTGTTTTATACTTATATACCTTTTGCCTTGGCAGTGAAATAGATACAGGAAGTACATAGAATTATAACGGCTTGACATCAGTGAAATTTTGGATGAAGCTTCAATGTGTATTTCCAGTTTTGACTGTATTTGATTTGACTATTTCTGTGTCGTTGCAGCTTTAAGAGACATGACATAATTTCTGTTATGATGATGTCAGAGGAAAGTGACACAAATCATGAGATGAGCTAATTTGGATCATTTTATTGCGTGTTTGTACACACGTATAATAAGTCCAACATTTTCTTCTGTAAAGGCAATGCCTTTACCAGTTACCAGTTCTGTGAATTGAAATGGAGTTTGTACTTTATGTAGTTCTTCATGTTTATGACACTGATCAAATTAAATTTAAATTTCTTTATTTATATAGCACATTTTTAGTCAACTTGCATTGACCCCAAAGTGCTTCACATAATTACATCCACACACACAGGCAAAGGTGGGTGAAGTGTCTTGCCCAAGGACACACACAGGCAAAGGTGGGTGAAGTGTCTTGCCCAAGGACACAACGACAGTATGCACTCCAAGCGGGATTCGAACCAGCTACCTTCCGGTTGCCAGCCGAACACTTAGCCCATTGTGCCATCTGTCGTCCCAGTGATCAGTGTGTATATATCCTGTGTCCATGCTTAGACATAGGATCTGAGGAAGGGTTTCGGCCCGAAACGTTGCCTATTTCCTTCGCTCCATAGATGCTGCCGCACCCGCTGAGTTTCTCCAGCATTTTTGTCTACCGTAGACACAGTGGGGCAGCTGGTAGAGCTAACCTCAGGAATTGTCTCTGTGGAGTTTGCACGTTCTCCCTGTGACCGTGTGGGTTTCCTCCGGGTGCTCCGGTTTCCTCTCACAACCCAAAGGCTTATGGGTTAATTGACCTCTGTAAAATTGGCCATAGTGTGTTAGGGATGGATGAGAAAGTGGGATAACATAGAAATAGTGTGCAGGGGTGATCTATGTTTGGTGTGGGCCAAAGGGCCTGTTTCCATTGAAGATAGACACAAAATGCTTGAGTAACTCAGCGGTTCAGGCAGCATCTCTAGAGAAAAGGAATAGGTGATGTTTCAGCGCAAGACAACTTCTTCAGACCTCACCTATTCCTTCTCTCCAGTGATGCTGCCTGACCCGCTGAGTTACTCCAGCATTTTGTGTCTATCTTCAGTGTAAACAAGCTGCAGTTCCTTCCTACATGGGCCTGTTTCCATGCTGTATATCTAAAACCAAAGCTAACACTTTATGCGCCCCATGTCTATTGTCAGACACCGATCATTTTCAATAAAGGGAGAGGTGTTTCCAAAGCTCTCTGCCTTTAGGCAGTTTCCATAAGAAGTAGCTGGTATGTCGGCATATCCCTACAACTCTCACAAACCTCTACAGATGCACCATAGAAAGCATTGTAACAGGATGCATCGCAGCTTGGCTTGGGAACAGCTCCATCCAAGACCGCAAGAAATTGCAGCGAATTGTGGACGCAGCCCCAGACCATCACACAAACCAACCTATTGACTCCATTTATACCTCACGCTGTCTCGGCAAGGCCTGCAGCAAGGCCGCTGAGTATTTCCAGCATTTTGTGTCTGGCATTCTAGTAAAGTCTGAAGAAAGGTCTAGACACGAAACGTCACTTTTTTTTTTTCACCAGAAATGCTGTCTGACCCGCTGAGTTACTCCAGCTTTTGTGTCAGCATTCCTATAAAGCATCTTTATATATTCGACAGTGTATAAGGCGAAAGAAAATGGGCACTGCAAATTGCCCCTTAAGTGTGGATGAGTGGTAGAAACTGGGGGAGTGATGGGATAGTGGAGAGTTGGTTTAAAGCAATGTTGATGGTCAGCACAGACTAGATGGGCTGAAGGGCCTGTTACAATGCTGTATACATCTGTGGCTCTATACAAAGACTGGTTTGAGCCGTGACTAAAATCTGAGGAAAGTTTATTGCTAAATAAACAGCAGGGTTCTGCAGAGGGCCTGAAGAAAGGTCCTGACCCGAAACGTCACCTACTCATGTTCTCCAAGGATGCTGCCTGACCTGCTGGGTTACTCCAGCCTTTTGTGTCTTTTCTTGGTAAACCAGCATCTGCATTTCCTCGTTTCTACAAATGTTGTTGCGATTAGTGTTTATACAATGCTATTTTCACACTGAAGAGAACTGGCGAGGTTTACCGAAAACAGATTGCATCTCTGATATGCAACATCTATCCTTGCAGTAATAATGACCCAAATCCAGAAACTAACCCAAGTTCTGGTAAATTTAGAAGCTGGTTACGTAGCTGTGAATCTCAAATACAACTCCAGTCCATTAGATAGTGTAAAACACTGCCCCTTCCACTGACTCCACCATCAACCATCCCCAAACAAGCATTTTTAATTTATTATGTGTAGGAAAGAACTGCAGGTGCTGGTTTAAATCGAAGGTAGACACAAAAAGCTGGAGTAACTCAGTGGGACAGGCAACATTTCTGGGGAGAAGGAATGGGCGACGTTTCGGGTCGAGACCTTTCTTCAGACAGATTTTTAATTTATTTATGCTTAAAAGATGTATTGAAATAAAGATATTGGACAACTGTACCAAAAAATGTGGCGTAACTCATAAATACATGAAATACAACAACTCATAAAAACATTCATTTCTCTTACCAGTCCTCCTACAGTTTTTAGATGACTCTGACCACAAATGTCACCATAATTTCTGACTGCATCTCTTAAATAGAGTTTAATAAAGGGCCTGTCCCACTTTCACGACTTAATTCAAAATCTCTGCCGAGTTTAAAGGACCTAAAAAAAAAAAACAAGATTGTGGTAATCTACGAACTCCTACGACCTTCCACGACCATGTTCACGAACTCCTACGAGTATGTCCACAAATTCCCACAACTAATTTGATGCCCTCTTTAAGCCCCTGTCCCACTGTACGAGGTAATTCACGAGTTCTCCCGAGTTTTCCCCTGACTCGAACACGGAGAATGTCTGTAGCGGGCCCGTAAGAGTTTGTGGATGTTTCGTAGCGACTCGTAATGCTAACGGTAGGTACTCGGGAAATCCGGTAAACTCGTGAAGTTTTTTCATCCTTGTAAAAAATCTCCACGAGTAAAAAAATACTTGTGATGAAAAAAATGGTTACTTTTTACTCGTAGTTGACCATTATGAGCCGCCACGAGACGTCCACGGACTCCTACGGCCTGCTAGGGACATTATCCGAGTTCGAATCAGGGGAAACTAGGGAGAACTCATGAATTACCTCGTACAGTGGGACAGGGGCTTTAGGAGTAAAAAGTTGCAATTTCTTTCATCCCGACCATTTTGTTACTTGTGGACATTTTATATCGGGCTGGAAAAAACGTCCCGACTTACCTGATGCCCCGAGTACCTATGGCCGGCATAACGAGCCGCTACGATATATCTACGAACTCCTACGGACTCGTTACGAACATTCTGCGAGTTTGAATCAAGGGGAAAACTCGGGAGAATTCGTGAATTACCTTGTGAAAGTGGGACAGGCCCTTTACAAAGCTGAGTGCATGCAAACCTCCTTTGTATATTCTTCACAGATCCACAAGGAAATGGCAGCTTTTCAAAGGATTCTGGCTTCTGAATGTATTCATTTATTTTAATAAAGATAGATCGACAATGCCTACTTTGGCCCTTAATGGTTAGCACTTCATATTTTGAAGCAGACTTATAAAGCATTAACAAGGTGGTAAATCTTAACTGGTTCAATGGATTGCGTAGATAGACACCAAAAGCTGGAGTAATTCAGCGGGACAGGCAGCATCTCTGGAGAGGAGGAATGGGTGACGTTTCGGGTCAAGACCCTTCTTCAGACTATCTTCGGTTTAAACCAGCATCTGCAGTTCCTTCCTACAAAGTTACAAAGTCCAAAGCCCTCAACAAGGTAGAGGTGAATCAGACAGTACCTTAGCTTATGAAAGGACCGCTCAGAAGACTGATCAGTGGGGAAGAAGCTGTTCCTGAGTCTGGTGATGCACACTTTCAAAAGAGTTAAGGTGATTGAAATTCTTGCAGGCATTGGTGACGGTCCCGTCTCTGTCAGAATACTGTGGGGTTGATACTGCTCCAGACTAAACCCTTCATCAGACTAGGACTGATTGATATTAGTCACGCTCTTGTGATATATGGAAATTAATAATAATAATAATAATATATTTTATTGTCATAGCACATCAGTGCAACGAGATTTGGTATGCAGCTTCCAACCGATGTCAAAAAATAAACTGTGCGATGTGACCATCTGAGGGAGACAGTCCAGGTGGGATGGGGGGCACTCAGCTGGGCCGGTTCAGAGCCGCTATAGCGGCTATTAATAGTCCATATAAAATATATAAAAAGAATAATTGGTAATATAAAATGGCGATATAATTGGCGATATAAAATGTCCACAAATTTTAAAAATGGTCGGGATGAAAGAAATTGCAACTTTTTACTCGTAATAGCGCCAATTATATATTGGTCCTTAATTCCTTCAATGGTTGATGATTTGGCTTGTTTTTCTGAGTCCGTGATGCTGTTCCAAGCAGGATTTTAATTGTATAGGAAGGAACTGCAGATGCTGGTTTACCTGTACCTCACCCTAGTTGTGCATTTGATAATAAACTCAACTTGACTTGACTTCGAGTCATAGAGTGATACAGCGTGGAAACAGGCCCTTCGGCCCAACTTGCCCACACCGGCCAACATGTCCAGGCTACACTAGTCACACCTGCCCGCGTTTGGTCCATATCATTCCAAACCTGTCCTATCCATGTACCTGTCTGACTGTTTCTTAAACGTTGGGATAGTCCCAGCCTCAACTACCTCCTCTGGCAGCTTGTTCCATACATCCACCGCCCTTTGTATGAAAAAGTTACCCCTCAAATTCCTATTAAATCTTTTCCCCTTCACCATGAACCTATGTCCTCTGGTCCTCGATTCACCTACTCTGAGCAAGAGACCCGATCTATTCCTCTCATGATTTTATACACCTCAATAAGATCACCTTTACAAGTTTACCTCTATATAAAATGACTTGGGTAGAGGGGATTAAAAAAATCCTGATTATTCATTTCATTGCATTTGAATAAAAGATCGAGAGAAAGTTAGCAACAAGCAACAAAAGCTCTCACGCTAATCCAAGACTTGCATGCCAGACACCAGATCATTTTGAATGATAGATATATCTTACTGAAGATGTGCTACCTTACAGTAAAGTATCATCGGGTATCAGGGATGATCTACCAATCTGTAAAGGGGTGTCGAACTTGTGGAATAAACTGTTGCGAAAATGTTGATGTCTGATTGTTTCGGCTTCCTGGTAATTTTGTTTGTAAGCTAAACACTGACAATGTACTTTATCTGCAAAAAAATGTGTGGTTATAAAAATCCCGGCACTTTTACCTAGTGAGAGATTTATTTCTGTGTGCTGGTTGTGTGTTGGTTCGTTAAATGCTGTTTGCTTGCTTTGCAAATTAATTAGCACTATCTTTGTCAGCAGGGATTTTAAAGCAACCGAATTCTGCATCCAGGAATTAACCTTAATGAGTGTACATAAAGTTCATGTTATTGGAGTAGAATTAGGCCATTCGGCCCATCGAGTCTATTCAATCATGGCTGATCTGTGCCTCCTAATCCCATTTTCCTGATTCTCCCCATAACCCTTGACACCCGAACATCTCTGCCTTAAAAATATCCACTGACTTGGCCTCCACTCCCTTCTGTGGCAATGAGTTCCACAGATTAACTACCCTCTGACTGAAGAAGTTCCTCCTCACTTCCTTTCTAAAAGAGCGCCCTGTAATTCTGAGGCTGTGACCTCTGGTCTTTGATTCTCCCACCAGTGGAAACATCTTTTCCACATCCACTCTATGCCTTTCATTATTCTATGTCTCAATGAGGTCTGCCCTCATCCTACCTAAGAATAAGGGGAAGGCCATTTTGGACTGAGATGAGGAAAAACGTTTTCAGCCAGAGAGTTGTGAATCTGTGGAATTCTCTGCCACAGAAGGCAGTGGAGGCCAATTCACTGGATGTATTCAAGAGAGAGTTAGGTGTATCTCTTAGGGCTAATTGCTATGTTTCTATATTTCTACCTGGAATCATGAATGAACACAAAGTGCTGGAGTAACTCAGCGGGTCAGGCAGCATCACTGGAGAACACGGATTGGTGACATTTAGGGTGATGTTCATGTCATACTTAGGAAGGATACTACATGGGTCGCTAACTGTGATTAGCAATAGTAGAAATTATTTCCCGACCTGCTGAGTTCGTCCAGCACTGTGTGTTTTGCTCAAGATGACAGTATTTGCTATTCCTTGTGCCTGTAATACGTTATTTGAAAAGAGTTGAAAAAAATTGGCTAATCACATTTAGATGCAGTATCCAAGACCACTATGATGGGACGACAGATGGCACAATGGGCTAAGTGTTCGGCTGGCGACCGGAAGGTGGCCGGTTCGAATCCCACCTGGAGTGCATACTGTCGTTGTGTCCGTGGGCAAGACACTTCACCCACCTTTGCCTGTGTGTGAATGTGTGTGAGTGATTGGTGGTGGTCGGAGGGGCCGTAGGCGCAGATTGGCAGCCACGCTTCCGTCAGTCTGCCCCAGGGCAGCTGTGGCTACAGAAGTAGCTTACCACCACCGAGTGTGACTGAGGAGTGAATGAGTAATGCGATGTAAAGCGCCTTGAGTATTAGAAAGGCGCTATATAAATCCCATCCATTATTATTATTATTATGATAAAGGGAAGAATCAAAACATCACCCATTCTTTGTCTTTAGAGATGCTGCCTGGCCCACTAAGTTACTCCAACGTCTGAAGAAGGGTTTCGGCCCGAAACGTTGCCTATCTCCTTCACTCCATAGATGCTGTTGCACCCGCTGAGTTCCTCCAGCATTTTTGTGTACCTTCGATTTTCCAGCATCTGCAGTTCCTTCTTAAACAAGTTACTCCAGCATTTTGTTTCGGTCTATGATTTACCAATATATTGATTGATTGCTTGATTGATTGAAAGATACAACATGGAAACAGGCCCTTCGGCCCATCAAGTCCATGCCGACTGTCATTCACCCATTCACATTAGTTCTATGTTATCCCACTCGCACATCCACTCCCTACACATTAGGGGCAATTACTCCACAAGCCCGCATGTCTTTGGGTTGTGGGAGGAAACCGGAGCACCCGAAGGAAACCCACACGGTCACAGGGAGAACGTGCAAACTACACGCAGACACCGCCCGAGGTCAGGATCGAACCTGGGTCTCTGGCGCTGTGAGGCAGCAACTCTACCAGCTGCACCACTGTGCCATCCTAATGAATCAAAGCCATTGTAGTGTAATCGATAATGATTTGAGGAGTCATAGGGTGTGATAGAGTGTGGAAACAGGCCCTTCAGCCCACACCGGCCAACATGTCCCAGCTACACTAGTCCCACCTACATTAGTCCCACCATCCAGCATTTGGTCCATATCCCTCCAAACCTGTCCTATCCATGTAATTTAGAGAGGATTTTTAAATGATGGGAGAATTGATTAATTAATTAATTAAATGATAAATAAATGCTGGGAGAATTAAATATATTAAATAAATAAATAAAATATAGTCTGAAGAAGGGTCTCGACCGGAAACGTCATCTATTAGTCCTAATCTCCAGAGATGTTGTGTACATTTGGAGAATATAACGATTTGGGGAGAGGCGTGCTGAAGTGACATTCTACCACCGAGCCTCTCTCCCACACCCCCGCCAGCCCACCATCCGCCTTCCTTCCGAAGGCTTGGTGCGTTATTGCAAGGAAGGACCATAGGTCACATTGATCACAGGTACCTGCGCGGCATGATGACAGGCAGCCTGTGTGTGTGCATCCCCCTCCCCTCCAGCAGCCTTTCCACCCACTACTGCGCCTTTAACCCGTTTGCAGTGACGTCCGAGCCCGCTGCCAGCGCGTCTGAAGTGAAGGTTGCAGTGTTCTTCCTTGCGTGCGTCAAAGTGACTGTGGGGGAGGTGTTTCAATGATTTAATCGATTCCATCTCACCCCCCCCCCCCCCCTCTCTCCCCTCCCCCTGTGACATCAACGCAAACACACAGTCGATTAACATCACTTTCTTAATCAGTGCAATAAATTCACCATCGTGCAATATTAATACCCATCCCTGTGTGTAACTAACTCCCTTTGACCATGTTAACCAGTCTCTCTGCAAAGTATCTAATTCACCCCCTCCCCCCCGTCAATGTTAAACCCCTTTCAGATTTTCCTCAAGGTGATAACATTATATTAATGATAACATTCCTTGGATATCACAACCAAATCCTATTAAGCCCTATAGGATTATTTAATATCCTATTGAATTCAGGACCAGCTTCTACCCTACAGCCATTGGGCTATTAAACACTATAGCCTTCAATAAGCCCCGAACTACAAAGACTTGGGGGGCAATGGTTTTGTGTTTTTGCACTATTATTGTTTGTTTATTTATGTGTGTGTATATTGTGTGTGTGTATGTGTTGTGTGTGTGTATGTGTTGTGTGCGTGTATGTGTTTGTGTGTATGTGTATGTGTGGTGTGTGTGTGTGTGTTGTGTGTGTGTATGTGTGTGTGTATGTGTATGTGCGTGTGTATATATAAGATAGACACTAAATGCTGGAGTAACTCAGCGGGACAGGCAGCATCTCTGGAGAGAAGGAATGGGTGACATTTCGGGTCGAAACCCTACATTCTACACATCTTCTCTCCTTATCTGCCACCCTTCCATCTCCTGTTACCTCTAGCCTCTTACATACTCCACAAATCTGCCAATCCATTTCCCCTCCCATACCTGTATCCACCTATCACTTGCCGGGTTTTGTCGTCCCCCCCCCTTACAGTGCTTCTAAGTTTTTGTTTTGCAATATTTATAGAAGGATTCTACAGGTGCACATTAAATCATCACAATCTTGATTTTCTTAATTGGGGATAGTAATCATTAGTTATTGATTTACATGGGTCTTGCAATTACACACCCGCCTTGTAGACAATGGCTCCTTCATTGTGGACCTGCATTCCTGCCCTTATCATATCTTGCTTATCCTGTGAATAGCCCTACATTGTAACTGCCACACATAACTACCATTGTTCAAATTAAGACGGAGGCGGAAGAACCTGGGGACACCAGAGTGGGACAGCGATAGAGCTGCTGCCTTAAGGGCCTGTCCCACGTGGCTGTAATTTGCGTGTCACGCAGATGGTGCGCGAAGGTTTTGTACATCACAAAATCCTGCGACACCGCACGCGGCCACGCGTCACTGCCTATGTCATCATGCACCATGCGTGCGTAATGCAAACCATGCACGCGTAATGCACACCATGCGTGCGTAATGCGCACCATGCACGCGTAATGCACACCATGCGCGCATCACGTGCGTGTCACGACGCGTAAATGATGTCGCGTAAATTACGCGCAAATGACAGCCAAGTGGGACAGGCCCTTACATTGCTTGAGACCTGGGTTCGTTCCAGACGACTGGTGCTGTCCGTATTGAGTTTGTACGTTCTCCTTGTGACCACGTGGGTTTTCTCCGGGTGCTCCGGTTTCATCCCACACTCCAAAGACAGACGTGTTTGTAGGTTAATTGGCTTGGGTAAAATTGTAAATTGTCCCCAGTGTGTAGGATAGTGCTAGTATACGGGGTGATTGCTGGTCGTTGTGGACCCGGTGGGCTGAAGTGCCTGCTTCCATTCTGTCTCTCTATAGTCTAAACTGCACATGTTGGAATCTGGAGCACAAACATAAAATGCTGGAGGAACTCAGCGGGTCAGGGAGCATCGGTGGAGGGAATGGACGGACAACATTTCAGGTCTGAAGAAGGGTCCCGAGTCTGTTGATTCCCTCCACAGATGCTGCCTGACCCCTTGTGGTCCTCCAGCACTTTTGCAGTCCAGGGACTTGCCCATTCTAATTACTACACAAATCATTTTCTAGTGATGTTTTCATTATCTTCACTAAGTTAACTTAATTTCCCATCATCCTTTTCCAGTAAGGCATTTAGATCGATCATATGACAAACTTGCACCATTTTGTCATTTAGTTTAGTTCAGAGATACAGCGCGGAAACAGGCCCTTCGGCCCACCGAGTCCGTTCCAACCAGCGACCCCCGCACACTTATACTATCCTACACACACTAGGGACAATTTACACATACACCAAGCCAATTAACCTACAGACCTGTACGTCTTTGGAGTGTTGGGGGAAACCGGAGATCCCAGACGACAGATGGCACAATGGGCTAAGTGTTCGGCTGGCGACCGGAAGGTAGCCGGTTCGAATCCCACTTGGAGTGCATACTGTCGTTGTGTCCTTGGGCAAGACACTTCACCCACCTTTGCCTGTGTGTGAATGTGTATGAATGTGTGTGAGTGATTGGTGGTGGTCGGAGGGGCCGTAGGCGCAGATTGGCAGCCACGCTTCCGTCAGTCTGCCCCAGGGCAGCTGTGGCTACAGAAGTAGCTTACCACCACCGAGTGTGACTGAGGAGTGAATGAATAATGCGATGTAAAGCGCCTTGAGTATTAGAAAGGCGCTATATAAATCCCATCCATTATTAAATCCCATCCATTATCCCGGAGAAATCCCGCACGGTCTCTGGCGCTGTAAGGCAGCAACTCTACCGCTGTGCCACCGTGTCGCCCATTATGATTTCTGGAGATTTCTTCTTCAAATGTCTGCTTCCTAATGTTAAAAAAAAATGCATGGCAGGAATGTTGCAGAATTATAGTTCCATCATAAATCATATTTTAATGCACCCTTGATGCAGCAATTATATAGCTGTAACTTAATATATAGCACCCTCGTCTGTGAGCGAAAGATTTGCAGATTCACAATTCCCCCTCTACCCACCCAGAATTAGAACACACATCTCAGCTAATCGCTGCAGTATCAGTGATTAAGGATTGCTGCATCATCGTTAGTGAACTTTGTTACTGAGATAGTGATCGTGGACTAATGATCCCAGGGCACGATCAGATCCTGCTATGGCCGTCGTAGAGTCATAGAGTGATACAGTGTGGAAACAGGCCCTACAGCCCAACTTGCCCACACTGGCCAATATGTCCCAGTTACACTAGTCCCACCTGCCTGCATTTGGCCCATATCCCTTTAAACCTGTCCTATCCATGTACCTGTTTCTTAAACGTTGCGATTGTACCTGCCTCAAATATTTCCTCCAGCATCATTCCATACACTTACCCCCCCTTGGCGTGAAAAAGTTACCCCACAGCTTCCTATTAAATCTTTCCCCCCCCTCCCCCCCCCCCTTCACCTTAGACCTATATTCTCTGGTTCTCAATTCCTCAACTCTGGGCAAGAGACTCTGAGCATCTACCCGATCAATATGTATACCTCTATAACAGGGGTTCCCAACCTTTTTCGTCCCGTTTACCCCTGGCTACTTTAATAGCACATAACAATGTTATTTCACTTATTTATGACCAACTAATGATGAACAGATACCGGTATACCAGAACCAAACACAGTCAGTCAATGAGAAAAAATATGTACAGATCCAGAATCAACACATTTACCCCCTGGGTAGGTGAGATTTACCCCCTGGTGTTAACCCTTGCTCTATAAGATCACCCTTTATTTTAGTTTAAAGCTGCAGCGTGGATACAGTCCCTTCCACCCAACAAGTCCACACCAACCATCGATCACCTGTTGATATCAGTTCTAGGTTATCCCACTCTCATTTCCACTCCATACACAATTTACAGAAGTCAATTAACCTACAAACCTGCTTATTATCTTTGGGATGTGGGAGGAAACCTGAGTACTCAGGGGAAACCCAAGCAGTCCCAGGTTGAGTGTGCAAACTCTGCACAGACAGCACCCGAAGTCAGGATCGAACCTGTGTCTTTGGCGCTTTGAGGCGGCAACTCTACCAGCTGTGTTAACATGCTGCCCTTTAACTTTGGTTAAACAAAAAACATGAATCTGAAATTAACAATAAGGTTAAAATACTTCCTTGTTGGAAAAATCCTAACTGGTCATTAATATCCTTCTGATAGCTGCATAATGGATTATTGGAGTTTTGCTGTGATTCCACTACAACATGTTCCCCCGCCCATTCCCACACTGACCTTTCTGTCCTGGGCCTCCTCCATTGTCAGAGTGAGGCCCAATGCAAATTGGAGGAACAGCTCCTCATATTTCGCTTGGCCATCATACACCCTAGTGGTATGAACATTGACTTCTCTAACTTCAAGTAACCCCTCTCTCCATCGCAGTTCCCCGACCAGTCTGACTGTCTCTGAGTACACTTTATCTCTGTTTGCTTTGTTGTCACCTTCTCCCAGCTAACAATGATCTATCCTACATTTTCCTTGATCTCCATCCCCTTTGTCCTGTTTTCACACCTTACACATCCTTATCTATGTATCTCCCTTTCCCCTGACGAAGAAGACTCTGAAGAAGAGACTCGACCCGAAACGTCGGCCATTCCTTTTCTCCAGAGATGCTGCCTGTCCCGCTGAGTTACTCCAGCATTTTGTGTCTATCTTCGGTTTAAACCAGCACCTGCAGTTCCTTCCGACACAACATATTTAACGTTGCTTCACTGCCCTCTGGTGGGAAGGGGGAATAGTTTTGTGGACTAATAATTTCTGTGCAATTGCACCACCTGCTGATCAAAGTATAGAATGATAAGCAAAACACAAAGTGCTGGAAGAATCAGCTGGTCTGGCAGCATCTGTGGAGAATGGATAGGCGACGTTTCAGGCCGAGACCCTTCATTGGTCTTTGATATTCACATTTTATTATAACCCGATATCTAGAATCGTGAAAATTGGCCTCTTATAGATCCCTTCGATGGTGGGGAGGTCAGTACCTGTGATGGATGGAGCAGTGGTCAGTATTTTAATGAAATATGAAAGAGGCACATTGTGGGATATCGTCTAAACAGATCTTTGACCATTGTACCTTGCACCAACCACCTTCCGTGAGGATAATTTACAGTCACTAATTGATGGCGAGCTAATGAGGGGTTAAGTATATCGTTGGCCCAGTTAATCAATTATAATTGGCACAGATTCCAGGAAATATGGCAGCTTATCTCAGCATTTGTAAAGGGAAAAGCTGAGATTAAGGTTGTCTCATGAGCCCTCTGCCCTTACCAACAAGACAGCGTCTTGTGTAAGAAAATCAGTTGCTCAATTTCCGGTAAATGATGATGTCCAAAGATGGTGCAATCCAGATTGTGAATAATAAAGTGAAGGAAGGAACTGTAATGCTGCTTTACACCGAAGATAGTCACAAAAAGTTGGAGTAACTCAGCGAGGCAGGCACCATCTCCGGAGAGAAGGAATGGGTGATGTTTTGGGACAAAGGGTCTCGACCCAAAACGTCACCCATTCCTTCTCTCCGGAGATGCTCCTAGTGGGTGTAGGATAGAGTTAATATGCGGGGATCGTTGACTGGCACCGACTCGGTGGGCCAAAGGTCTATCTCTAAACAAATAAAAAATAAAGTAAACTGTATTATCATAGATGGCATGTGAAAAAATATTAGATGTTCCTCTCACCCTGGCCACAAACTCTTTGAATCACTTCCCTCTGGAATGCGACTCCGTATTGTGAAAGCTGCCACAGCCAGACATAAAAACAGTTTTTATCCACGAGTAGTTGCTCTACTCAACAGCCAAAAATCTGTAGCCTCTCTTTGCTCTGGTATTTTGTTGGTTCACATGCTTGATCAATAGTGTTTTATCATTAATGTTTTATTATTATTAATGTTTAGTGTTTTCTGAGTCATTACTAACTGTCACTGTGTGTCATGTTGTTACTTGTGGGCGGAGCACCAAGGCAAATTCCTTGTATGTGAATATTTGGCCAATAAACTTACTTACTTACTTACTTATTTTCTAAGCAGATCTCTGAAGATTCCATGAACTGCAGATGCTGGAATCTTGAGCAAAACATCAAGTGCTGGAGGAACTCAGTGGATCAGGCAGCATCAGTAGAATGAATGGACCGATGACATTTTGGGGCGGGACTCTTCCAGACATTGCTTGATCTAAAGAAGGATCTCAACCCAAAACAATGTTTGTCCATGCCCTCCACAGATGCTGGCTGACCCGTTGAGTTCTGCCAGTACTCTGTTTTGTTAAAATGCAAATCTCCATCAGACCTCTCAACTCTTGGCTGGCCTTGTAATGTGCAGAGAATTATTTTAAGGTTCATTGTGTTTGAATTGGTTGTCAGCCAGCAATATTCCTGCAATAACCTAAAAAAATATTTAGTGCAGAGTTTACAAACCTGTTTTGCTTCTGCTGCTGCCAGCAAGAATGTTATTGCCCTGTTTCAAGACATATAACAATAAAACAATTCTCTCTCTCTCTTCACTCTTGAAATATATTTCCCTTCATAATGCACAGCAGTGAACCCCGAGGCATAATTCCTAGTTCAGGTTCAGTTTGGTTTATTGTCACGTGTACCGAGGCTCAGATAAAAGATTTTGTTGCGTGCTAACCAGTCAGCAGAAAGACAAAACATGGTTACAATCGAGCCATTTGCAGTGTATAGATCATTTGATTTGATTTGATTTGTTTATTTGTTCCGAACAAGTAAAGACATAAATAGGAATAAATAACAACAACAAAATCGAAATAGTCAAACAATTGGACATTCCAGGCAATATTTGCAAAGCAATGAAAAGCATAGAGCAAAATTTAAATGTCCAACACTTTTTCTTTACAAGCTCGAAAAGGAGTGAGAAGAAGAATAACTTATTTAATCTCACCCCTTCTCCCTAAACCCTTCTTCCATATTTAATAATTAATTAATTAATAATAATAATACCCCAGACAATTTTTAGAGATCATGATAAGGGAATAACGTTTAGTACAAGGTCAAGCCAGTAAAGTCCGATCAAGGATAGTCCGAGGGTCACCAATGAGGTAGATAGTAGTTCAGCACTCCTCTCTGGTTGTGGTAGGATGGTTCAGTTGCCTGATAACAGCTGGGAAGAAACTGTCCCTGAAATCTGGAGGTGTGCGTTTTCACACTTCTGTACCTTTTGCCCGATGGGAGAGGGGAGAAGAGGGAGTGGTCAGGGTGTGGCTCGCCCTTGATTATGCTGCTGGCCTTGCCGAGGCAGTGTGAGGCATAAATGGAGACAATGGAAGGGAGGTTGGTTGGTGTGATGGTCTGGGCTGTGCCCACAATTTACAGCAATTTCTTGCGGTCTTGACTAGAGCCGTTCCCGAACCAAGCTGCGATACATGTGTGACTATGTGATATGATTATCATTATACTATTAGGTTGACACAAAAGGAGGTCAATGTGGCCTCTCAGGGGAGAAGTACCATCAGCCTCATTCCCCTCCTCTCTTTATTTCCTATAATCTAGAGATACATCATGGAAGAGGCCCTTCTGGCCACCGAGCCCATGCTAACCATCAATCACCCATTCACACTAGTTCTATGTTATTCCACTTTACATACTGGGGGCACTTTACAGAGGCCAGTGACATTCATCTTAACATCTGTCGATAGCCCTCGAAGTCCATCACTCACAGTAGTGTTGATTCCTTCAGTTGCTGTTTCCGTAACATATTTGTTTTACGAGACAGGATTGTTAGCCCTGTGTTCAACTTCCAACCTGGAGGACCAGTGGATCGCTCTTCATCTCGCCTCTACCCTTTGACCTGTCCAGCATGGGAGACCCTAACAGGAGCCGAATCTCCCGCTGGCATAGCTCTAAGGGGTCACTGAGACACACAAGCTCCCCGACCACGACAAGGTTGCAATCCAACGGGGAGGGAGATACTGACTACCAATGTAAAGAGGCTGAAAAGGAGTGACATTCGCCATGATCTTGGTGTTTGTGTACGAATCAAAAGTTAGAAGACATGTCAAGAAGTAGTTAAGGTAACGAATGTATAAGCACTTCATACATGAGGTTGGATCTCACGAACAGGGAGTTTTTGTTAGCACTGTGCAATGTTCCAGATGTTGGCAAGTCCACGTCTGGAATATTGCACCCAGATTTGCTCCCTTTATCCAAGAGGTTTCAGGGACAAGGCCAGCTTATTGTCAAGTGTAATAATTCAGGTACAGTAATATTCAGATGACCATATTTGGGGAGAACGTACAAACTCCGTACAGACAGCACCCGTAGTCGGGATCGAACCCAGGACTCTGGTGCCGCAAAGCAGCAATTCTACCGCTGCGCCATGTTCACAATTCATGAGTAAGATGGGTCGGGCATAAAATAATGTTTGACCTTGTGGACCTACTTCACTATACTGGAGTTTCAAAACTTGAAAACGTAACCTGCTCCACCCAAAATCCCACAAGCATGGGGAACCATGATGAAATATCCTTCGCCACAGCAATGTATTGCAGCAATCTGTCACAAGTAGCAAGACCAATGCTGCTGCTGAAATTCAAGAACTGCCTTGAATTACTGTGCTCAGACTTGACTTGCATTTCTCAGGCAACTTTCATTTGAAACAAACAACTACATTGTGTAGCAAAGGGACTACAGATGCTGGTTTACACCAAAGATAGATACAAAATTCTGGAATACCTCTGCGGGACAGGCAGCATCTCTGGAGAGAAGGAATGGGTGACGTTTCAATAGACAATAGGTGCACGAGTAGGCCATTCGGCCCTTCGAGCCAGTACCACCATTCAATGTGGTCGTGGCTGATCACAGAAATCGTGGCTGAGTTCGGGACAAGACCCAGTCTGAAGAAAAGTTTCAACCCAAAGCAACACGGGCCGAAACGCTGCCTATTTCCTTTGCACCATAGATGCTGCTGCACCCGCTGAGTTGCTCCTGCACTTTTGTCTACCTTCGATTTTCCAGCATCTGCAGTTCCTTCTTAAGCACTCTTTCTCAATGCTCTTTACTGCGTGGACTCCAGATTTGGTCAGAGCAATGAGAGATCAACAATATCGGGTCTGAAGAAGGGTCTCGACCTGAAACATCATCTATTCCTTTACTCTGTTGATGCTGCCTGACCTGCTGAGTTACTCCAGCATTTTGTGTCCATCTTCAGTAATATCAAGATTTGCTTCAGCTAGTGCCTCAGACCAAGCACATTTGCATGGAGAATATTATCTTTAGCTCTTGTAAGCCTTTATTGATGAAGAGAGAAAGTAGGTTTGACCCAAAGGGAGCAGTGGGGAAGCTGCACCCATATAATAACCATATAACAATTACAGCACGGAAACAGGCCATCTCGGCCCTACAAGTCCGTGCCGAACACTTTTTTTCCCTTAGTCCCACCTGCCTGCACTCATACCATAACCCTCCATTCCCTTCTCATCCATATGCCTATCCAATTTATTTTTAAATGATACCAACGAACCTGCCGCCACCACTTCCACTGGAAGCTCATTCCACACCGCTACCACTCTCCGAGTAAAGAAGTTCCCCCTCATGTTACCCCTAAACTTCTGTCCCTTAATTCTGAAGTCATGTCCTCTTGTTTGAATCTTCCCTATTCTCAAAGGGAAAAGCTTGATCACATCAACTCTGTCTATCCCTCTCATCATTTTAAAGACCTCTATCAAGTCCCCCCTTAACCTTCTGCGCTCCAGAGAATAAAGACCTAACTTATTCAACCTATCTCTGTAACTTAGTTGTTGAAACCCAGGCAACATTCTAGTAAATCTCCTCTGTACTCTCTCTATTTTGTTGACATCCTTCCTATAATTGGGAAAACAAAATTGTACACCATACTCCAGATTTGGTCTCACCAATGCCTTGTACAATTTTAACATTACATCCCAGCTTCTATACTCAATGCTCTGATTTATAAAGGCTAGCATACCAAAAGCTTTCTTTACCACCCTATCTATATGAGATTCCACCTTCAAGGAACTATGCACGGTTATTCCCAGATCCCTCTGTTCAACTGTATTCTTCAATTCCCTACCATTTATCATGTACGTCCTATTTTGATTTGTCCTGCCAAGGTGTAACACCTCACATTTATCAGCATTAAACTCCATCTGCCATCTTTCAGCCCATTTTTCCAAATGGCCTAAATCACTCTGTAGACTTAGGAAATCCTCTTCATTATCCACAACACCCCCTATCTTGGTATCATCTGCATACTTACTAATCCAATTTACCACCCCTTCATCCAGATCATTGATGTACATGACAAACAACAAAGGACCCAACACAGATCCCCGAGGCATCCCACTAGTCACCTGCCTCCAACCCGACAAACAGCCATCCACCATTACCCTCTGGCTTCTCCCATTCAGCCACTGCTGAATCCATCTTGCTATTCCTGCATTTATACCCAACAGTTTAACCTTCTTAACCAACCTTCCATGAGGAACCTTGTCAAAGGCCTTACTAAAGTCCATATAGACAACATCCACTGCTTTACCCTCGTCAATTTCCCTAGTAACCTCTTCAAAAAATTCAAGAAGATTAGTCAAACATGACCTTCCAGGCACAAATCCATGTTGACTGTACCTAATCAGACCCTGTTTATCCAGATGCTCATAAATATGCTTATATATAACTCACCCAGTTAACCATGAGGAATTAAAATTGGGAGACCACAGAACGAAACAGCAAAAAAAAAAAAAAAAAAGCTTTTAGTCACCTTGGAGGAAGAATTACTGCTCTTCCCCTATTAGATATTAGCAGTGGGAGAGTCTAGGACGAGAAGGCACTGCCACAGAATAAAGGACACACCTTTTGAAAGACGAGGAGGAATTTTAGAGGGTGGTGAATCTGTGGAATTAATTGCCACCGATGGCTGTGGAGGCCACGACATTCTGCATTTTTAAAGCAGGGATGGACGGATTCTTGATGAGAACAGGTTATGGGGAGAAGGCAGGAGAATGGGGTTGAGAGGGAAGTATAGATCAGCCAGGATTAAATGGCAGAAAAGGCTTGATGGGTCGAAGTTCGAGAACTTTGAGAATAGGGAAGATTCAAACAAGAGGACATGACTTCAGAATTAAGGGACAGAAGTTTAGGGTTAACATGAGGAGGAACTTCTTTACTCAGAGTGGTAGCGGTGTGGAATGAATTTCCAGTGGAAGTGGTGGCGGCAGGTTCGTTGGTATCATTTAAAAATAAATTGGATAGGCATATGGATGAGAAGGGAATGGAGGGTTATGGTATGAGTGCAGGCAGGTGGGACTAAGGGAAAAAAGTTGTTCGGCACGGACTTGTAGGGCCGAGATGGCCTGTTTCCGTGCTGTAATTGTTATATGGTTATATTATATGGAAGGCCTGTTTCTGCTCCTATGACTTGAATTTATGAGCTTATGGAGACTAGGAACATCAATTCAGGAAGATAGTTATTGCAAAAAAAAGTTGCGTGCAGTGTTGATAAACCTTGACAAATTGTTGCAGCATGGGGCAATGTTTCACAAGTGAACCATCAACATTCATTATGGGGAACTGGTGTACATTTGTACAACTCTCAAACTTGATGTTACAGTGTAAGAGTACCTATAAAACTCATCATCTGGTCACTACCAATTGCTTAGGAAGGAACTGAACTTACATCAAAGTTAGACACAAAAAGCTGGAGAAACTCAGCAGGACAGGCAGCATCTCTGGATAGAAGGAATGGGTGACGTTTCGGGTAGAGACCCTTCTTCGGCCCCAAGCTCGGACTGGACAACTGTTTCACTAAACACATCCGCTCAGCCCGTCTATACCTACCTGATCTCCTTGTTGCTAAACACTTTAACTCACCCTCCCATTTCCACACTGACCTTTCTGCTCATAACTTCAAGTAACCATGGCTGTCCCCCTCTTCATCCCTACCCTCTCTAGTTTTCCCAACCAGTCTGGCTGGCCCCATTATTACATTTTATCTCCGTATGCTTCATTGTCACCTTCTCCTAGCTAACAATGTTCTAATCTACATTTTCTTTGAACTCCATCCCCTTTGATCTCATTTTCACACCCAACACTTCCTTATCTTTGTCTCCCTCTCCCCTGACCGTCTGAAGAGGGATCTCGAGCTGAACCATCACCTATTTCTTCCATTCAAAGATGCTGCCTGTCCCGCTGAGTTACTACCAAGTGCTGTTGGAAACTCTGCACTTTCAGGATCAGTCTCAGGAAAAAAACAGAATAGTCAGCCAATCTTGTACACAGCTTGATTGCAATCATGTATTAGTTGCTTTGGTGACAGGGTAGCATACAAAAGAGGTTTTCACTGTACCTCTGTACACATGACAAACACACACACATCTTTGGAGTGTGGGAGGAAACCGGAGCACTCTGAGAAAACCCACGTACATGACGGGGAGAATGTACAAACTCCATACAGACACCACCCTAATCAGGGTCTCTGGCACTGTAAGGCAGCAACTATCACTGTGCCACTCTATATTCTCATAAATCTCTTCTGCACATTTTGTGATCATACTTCATGGCAATGCAAGATAGTGCAAGTTAATGGGATTGCCCTTCAATGGAGACAACATTAATCTCACAAGGCAATTCCACCCTCTGGGCAGTGAATTCCAGTCCATGCCAATAACTCATGTCTTGAAAGTAACGCCACACGCAGACATATCATCTCTTTCAATTGTGTTTTATTCTGGTGCAGTACAAAACATTTACAAGTGTTCCTGGACAGACACCAAATTGATCCTGGGAGATATTTTTTCCTTTTTCACATTAACAAAAATACAACATTCAGTGCTCAGATCTGGTCCCAAGTGACGAAGACTAGTTCTGTTTCTCAAAGTATGTCTTGCTGTCGTGCACATCAGGCTTGATGGTGTCACTGCCGGGTTTCCAGCCTGCCGGGCAAACTGGGAGAGAATGTGGACGTTAGTTTAATAACACTAGAAAATATGCACACAATGAACTGCTCAGGCGAAGGGCAAGATCAAGACAGTAGCAGTCCCCAATTAACCAAAGGTTGAGATTTCATCACCTTAACATCTCTGGCCTGTGTCTAACCACCCACACAAAAAAAACCTCACCTGTATCCACCCATCACTTGCCAGCCTTTGTCCAGCCTCCTTCCAGATTTCTCCCTCTTCCTCTCCCACCAACTGTGTGAAAAATCCTGACCCAAATTATCACCCATCCATGTTCTCCAGAGATGCTGCCTGATCTGCTGAGCTTCTCAGGGCTTTGCATCACTCCTCCCACCACCCTCTCTCCATAATAGCACATTGGCCAAGGAGCTCCTTTGGTCACAAGGTCTTGAGGAATAAGAGTAGGATTAGGCCATTCAGCCCGTCAAGTCTACTCCGCCATTCAATCATGGCTGATCTATCTCTCCCTCCTAACCCCATTCTCCTGCCTTCTCCCCATAACCTCCGACATCAGCACTTTGGTGGTCACCTAGATCCAAGGAACTGTCGAGTCTTGGGGATCGCTATCTTGGGATAATATGTATTTGTATGAACTTGGACCCACAAGAGCAATCTAATCAAAGTGCCCAAATAGGCTGAAGTAGGTTCAAGGTACAATGCTGGCTGAGAAACGAGCTTGTGAACAGCATGTACTAGAGAGGAAGGGTTGTCACTGAAGAGTAGTTACAAGTCAGACCAAATCTGAAGCAAATATTAGCAAATACGGGCAGCTCCCAGGTTACATAGGCCACTGTTCTTGATAACTACAAGCAGATATTTCTGCAAGTCAGATGAGAATTATCTGTCGTACCCATACTATTGTTCTACAATTCCTTGATTAAACAATCCCCCTAATTTTTAGTTTAGATGTACAGAGCAAAAACAAGCCCTTCAGCCCAGAGTCCGCACCGACCAGCGATTCCCACACATTAACACCATCCTACACACACTAGGAACAATTTACATTTATACCAAGCCAATTAACCTACAAACCTGCACGTCTTTGGAGTGTGGGAGGAAACTGAAGATCTCAGAGGAAATTCCTTGGTTATGAGGAGAATGTACAAACTCGGTATAGATAGCACCCGTAGTCAGGATCGAACCTGGGTCTCTGGCGCTGGGAGGCTGCAACTCTACCGCTGCGCCACTGGCCACTAATACTACTTTATGGGACGACAGATGGCACAATGGGCTAAGTGTTCGGCTGGCGACTGGAAGGTGGCCGGTTCGAATCCCGCTTAGAGTGCATACTGTCGTTGTGTCCTTGGGCAAGACACTTCACCCACCTTTGCCTGTGTGTGAATGTGTGTGAGTGATTGGTGGTGGTCGGAGGGGCCGTAGGCGCAGAATGGCAGCCACGCTTCCGTCAGTCTGCCCCAGGGCAGCTGTGGCTACAGAAGTAGCTTACCACCACCGAGTGTGACTGAGGAGTGAATGCATAATGCGATGTAAAGCGCCTTGAGTATTAGAAAGGCGCTATATAAATCCCATCCATTATTATTATTACCCATAAGTTAATGGAATATAAACTGCATCCAGCCATGTAAACCACAACATTTTACCAGCTTGATAAATGTATGGGAGGATTTCTGCAAAGTCTGGTTGCCACAGGTCCCTGCGAGTCACTGCACTAAAGCCACATTTGTAATCACCCCACTGCCTCTCGTTACCTTCTCCGTGTTTGTCCGTGAATTGGAAGGCTTGCACCAGCCTTAGGGTCTCGTCCACAGATCGACCAACTGGAAGGTCATTGATGGTGATCTGCCGCAGGATTCCTTTCTCATCAATAATGAAGAGACCCCTTTAATGCAAAATAATCAAGAGTTAATAGTCCAGTGGATTCAGGGGATCAAAATACATTGTGGAATGAAAACAAGTCGACACATCTGGCTGAAGAAGGGTCTCGACCCAAAACATCACCCATTCCTCCTCTCCAGAGATGCTGCCTGGCCCGCTGAGTTACTCCAGCTTTTTGTGTCTATCTTTGGTGTAACCCAGCATTCCTTGATAGACATAAAATGCTGGAGTACCTCAGTGGGCCAGGCAGCATCTCCGGAAAGAAGGAATGGGCGACGTTTCGGGTCGAGACCCCTCTTCAATTTAAAACAGCATCTGCAGTTCTTCCTTGCACATCTGCAGTTCCTTCCTCCACATAATGCAAGTGGATGTTTGGTTGGTACAGACTGTTCCATCCCACATGCCAAACACATATTGAAGGCTGACTGAATTTTCCTGGTATGGGAGTGATATAATCCGGGAGAATTGATGGGAAATACAGGATATGTAGGTGTAGGAAAATGAGATTATTGGGAACTGACAAACAATGTGCTAAATGCCCAATGTCATACGCAAATATGGAGTATTAATCACTTTGATCAACTGAAAGATACAGCATGGAAACAGATCTATCAGCCCACAGATCATTGAACACCTTTTCACACTAGTTCCGTGTTATTCAACCATCTCATCCACTTCCTACACACTATGGGCAATTTTACAGTCAATTAACCCACAAGCCCACATGTCCGTGGGATACGGGAAGAAATCGGGAGCACTCCGATGAAACCTGCGCAGACACAGGGAGAACATGCAAACTCCACATAGGCAGCACCCAAGGTCAGGGTCGAACCCATTTGCAGAGGCCAATTAACTTACAAACCTGCACGTCTTTGGGGTGTGGGAGGAAACCCACATGGCAGAGCTGCCAAGTTTTGTCAGAGCATTTCAGTAATCTAGTACCTGAAAAATCAGTATTTTGCTGAGGAAATCGGTATTTTTACGCGGTGCCATTTTGCTGAAAAAAAATGTTCTTTTTTGTGTGCGGGCATACCCATGTAAGAGTACAAGAATGCATAACATTGCTACCAATTGACATGTCTTCTATGCACCTTGCGTGACAGTGCATTCATTGCCATCTCTTTGTATACTTTTGTTTGAATGGCTGCTTCCTGCTTTTAGCACCAGATGATGGTGTCGAAGCCATTTTGGAAGCCTCCCTCTCCCTCCCTTCCTTTTTTTCTCCCCCCCAAACAGTCTGTGACCCACAGCACTATGTGTAAAGCCCCCCCCATAGCACTCCAGCTGGTAGCGCTATAATTAGAACGCTGTAAGTTTAAATTCCCACGAGTGAAATTGACAGCGATGTTTAAACCTGTAGCGGGACAGGCAGATCAAAGCTTACAAAAAATAATCATCCAGATCTTGAAATTTAAAATACTAATAGATTTAATCTGCTATAATTTTTTAGTTACAGGATGACTTTTTAAAATCCTTGCATTTTTTAAGCAACAAGATGAGACAGGAAGTCGGGCGGATGTTTAAAAAACCCGCATTTTACAAAGCAAATCCATACATCCGTATTCTTATCGCATTCCCGTACAAAATTCGGAAAATCCGTACGTCTTGGCAGCTCTGACATGGTCACAGGGAGAATGCAGCAGGACCTTTATAAAGGCAGGATTAAAACTAGAATCTCTGGCACTGAGGCAGAGGCTCTACCAGTGCACCACTAGTCTAGTCCAGTGGAGGTGGCCAAACCTTCAGGCTCAGTTAATGACCAGGGATTGTTTCAAATTGTTGAATCCATCCGTGGTGAACTTTTTGTAACTTTGGCAGTGCCAGAAACAGGGCACACCTGTGTACTGCCCAGGTGAGGTCTGCTGTATGATTTTACCAGGTTGTATGCAATGCATGGATAGAGTGGGTGTGGAGAGGATGTTTCCACTGGTGGGAGAGTGTAGCACCAGAGGTCATAGCATCAGAATTACAGGATGTTCTTTTACGAAGGAGATGAGGATGAATTTCTTTCATCAGAGGGTGGTGAATCCGTGGAATTCTTTGCCACAGAAGGCTGTGGAGGCCAAGTCAATAGATATTTTTTAACTTCAGAGATAGATAGATTCTTGATTAATACATGTGTTGGGGTTATGGGGAGAAGGCAGGAGAATGGGGTTAGGAGGGAGAGATAGATCAGCTATGATTGAATGGCAGAGTAGACTTGATGGGCTGAATGGCCCAATTCTGCTCCCATCATTTATGAATGCAAAGCATTTCACTGTACGTTGGTAAATGTGGCAATCAAGTATCACAGAAGCATTGGGAAGGACCGGGATCCGACCTAAGATTCGTTTACACTGACCTGTACGAAATGCCTTCATCTTCTTTTAGAATGCCATAGTCTTTGGAGATGGAATGTGTCAGGTCGGCCACCAGTGGAATCTTCATGTGACCAATGCCACCCTGTTTCCGAGGTGTGTTGATCCTGAAAACACATGGAGACAAGAACTTTGAAAAAGCACAAATATCCAGGCTAGAGATGTGCAAAAGCCATGAGGACTTGCCCAGAAGAGGGGAATCAAGAAACAGAAGACATGGGTTTAAGGCAAGGGTGGGGTTGGGAGATTTATAAGGAACAAGTTTACACAAAGGGTGGTGGGTGTATCGAAACGCGCTGCCGGAGAAGGTAGTCGAGGCAGGGACTATCGCAATGTTTAAGAAACATTTAGACAGGTACATGGAGAGGACAGGTTTAGGCTAAATGTAGGCAGGCAGGACTAGTGTAGAAGGGACATGTTGGCCAGTGTGGGACATGTTGACTTGACAGTGTGGGCAAGTCGGGCCGAAGGGCCCGTTTTCACGCTGAAAGACCGACTCTGCGTTTTTTCCCCAGCAAGCTTCCTGGAATGAAAAGACTATTTGCTCACATTAAGAATAATGTTCATTTTGCATGGTATATGTTACAGGTTACAGATATGAAGGGCCACAACCTGAAGACGGGGCAGCACAGTGGCATAGAAGTGGCGGCTCATCAAATCAGAATCCTCCTGATGGAACAAGGCAAGCCTCTTAAGTGGGTACTTTAGTTGTAGATATCACACTTCTACTGGTGGTCAACAGACAATAGGTGCAGGAGTAAGCCATTCGGCCCTTTGAGCCAGCACCGCCATTCAATGTGATCATCCCCAATCAGTACCCCGTTCCTGCCTTCTCCCCATATCCCCTGACTCTGCTATCTTTAAGAGCTCTATCTAACTCTCTCTTGAAAGTATCCAGAGAACCGGCCTCCACCACCATCTGAGGCAGAGAATTTCACAGACTGTGTGGAAAAAGTGTTTCCTCGTCTCCGTTCTAAATGGCTTATCACTTATTCTTAAACTGTGGCCCCTGGTTCTGGACTCCCCCAACATCGGGAACATGTTTCCTGCCTCTAGCGTGTCCAAACCCTTAACAATCTTATATGTTTCAATAAGAAATTGAAAGCAATCTAGTCAGATGCAGATAATAAAAATGCAGATGCTGAAATCTTGAGCAAAACAAAGTGCTGGAGAAACAACAGGTCAGGCATCATCTGTGGAGGAAATGTTCTGAAAACACCATTTCAGGTCAGCATTCCCACTTCAGAACATTCAAGAGGTTTATTTGGGTTCTTGATTGGGGACCATCAGCAATGATCACAATGAATGGCGGTGCTGGCTCAAAGGGCTGAATGGCCTCCTCCTGCACCTATTTTCTATGTTTCTATGTTATATAGATCATAGCACGGAAAGAGGCCCTTTGACCCACCGAGTCTGTGCCGACCAACAATCCCACACACTAGCACCATCCTACACATCAGCGACAATTTGCAATTTTTAAACTGGAGCCAAATTAACCTACACACCCACACATGTCTTTGCAGGGTGGGAAAAAAACCAGAGAAACCCCATGGTCACAGGGAGGACATACAAACTCCACACAGACAGCACCCCTAGTCAAGATCAAACCTGGGTCCCTTGCACTGCAAGGCAGCAACTTTATTGCTGCACCACCTTGCCCCCCTCCCCCCCCTCCCCCTTCAGGTCGTGACCCTTCTTCAGCATGTTGCATAGGGTCCACTCTGACCTTCGAGTCCCCATTCTTGCACGATCCTATCCCAACTCAGTTTATTGCCCCCATATTCCCATCAATTGCCGAAAAACTGCTGATTTTCTATCTCAATGCAACTGGGGACAAATTAAGGATCCATTAATCTACCAACAGAAGCCCATGTAGTCACAGGAAGAATGTGCAAACTCCACTGACAGCAGAGGTCAGCGCTGTCTCTCTAATCTGAAAAAATAAACAAGTAGTGAATTGGTTTACCGATTCCCAGCCTTTCACCCAAACCATTGCGTTCAGTGTTTAACGAGTCAAAATGCTAGCCCCAAGTTCAAGCTTACACTCGAACACAGCATCAAAGCAGAGGAAGACTCACCAGGCTAAGTGACTGAAGTGAGAGTCTGTTGAGGCACCTATAACTTCGCAGTTAATCTTGCGAAACTCATCTGCTCGGTCACTAAATGCGATGATCTCAGTCGGGCAGACGAAGGTGAAATCCAGTGGATAGAAGAAAATCACAACATACTTTCCTGGATTGCAGAAGAGAGAAAGAGAGAGTTAACATTACACACCATTTCTCACTCTGGGTTTGGTTATTGATTAGTGTGCAGACAAATCCACAAGTTAAGGGCAATGCTGGAGAAACTCAGCGGGTGAGGCAGCATCTATGGAGCGGAGGAATAGGCGACGTTTCGGGTCGAGACCCTTCTTCAGACTATCCCAACCTCTGGTGACATCTGAATGGAGTTCACACAAACCACCACCCACATCTGCACAGGTAATAGAATCTGGGGGTGCGAGGGGGGGGGGGGGGGGGGGGGGGGGAGTACCAGGGACACAAGGAACTGCAGATGCTGGAGCTTAGTTTAGAGATGGTGTGGAAATAAGCCCTTCAGCCCACCAAGTCCATGATCACACCCAATACACTAGTTCTATCCTAGCCACTAGGGACAATTTACAGAAGCCAATTAACCTACAAACCTGCACATCTTGGAATGCGGGAGAAAACCAAAGCGCTCAGAGAAAACCCATGAGGCCACGAGGGGGGCGTACTAACTCCGCACGGATAGTACCCCTAGTCAGAATCTAACCTGGTTCTCTTGCGGTGTAAGTCAGCAACTGTGCCATTCTTGAGTGGGGGAAAGGAAAGGGTGCAACTCAGCAGGCGAGATTCGCATGGTTGTCCCTAATGGGTTGTCACTGAAGTCCAAGAAAAAACATGTCATTGGACTTAAGATGCACTGATACTTTCTATGTAAAAACCAAAGATCTCCACTGTACCTAGTGAGGACAATAAATAGCATCATCATCATCATCACAACCAGGCAGAATTGGAGGATAGATAGTCAATGCTTCAGGTCAAGACCCTTCTTCTGAAATGCATCACCCTCACTCCAGGGAAAGTGGTCCCAGCTTACAGTCTCCTTGTAACTCGAGCCCTCCGGTCTCAGTAACATACTTGTGAATCTTTTCCATGCCTCCTCTAATCACATCCGACTAGGACAGTGTGCAATATTCCAGACAATGTCATTGTCTGTCCATTCCCCACTATGATGTTGCCCGACCTGCCGAGCACCTCCAGCACTTTGTGAAAAGTAGAGGGGAGCGTGCAGAGAATGAATGAAGGTAGTGCAACTGTGTGCAGGGCAGGCAGGCTGGGTGGGCCAGCAAGCCTGCTTTGAATGGCACACAAGTGTCTACAAATAGGCTGACATCCTGCCACAGCTTCCTTTAAAATGAAGGCTTCACTTCTCAAAGATACAAGCAAAACTAGCCATAGTTGACTCACTGTCCTGCATGTTTCTCAATAGGCTGCTTAAACAAAGTCAGCATGACTGTGCAGGGCAAAGCAAGGCACATGCATTGATTTGAGTTTTTGAAGAGGATTGACAAAGCAGTAGATGATATCTCCCTAGAGGCTTTTAACACAGTCTCTCCACGTGGGCACAAAAGGGCTTGGTTTTGGTGGACAGAGTATGGTAGTGGAGGTTTGTTTTTTCAGATCAGCAGCCTGTGGCCAGAGGGATCAGCATTGGCGCCACTGTTATTCTTACGTCATGTGGATGAGAATTTCGATGGGATGAAGAGCAAGTGTGCTGTTGACCAAAGTGGCGGCGTGATAGAGGCAGTGAAGAAGGTTGTCAACTGGATCCAAGTCAACAGGGAAATTGGGTCAAGAATGGCAAAGGAAAAAAAACTTTGTCAAGTGTGAAGTGATGAGTTTTGTAAACTTAATATCAGGGTGGGGCATTTGCGAATAGCAGGGCCCAGACAAGTGTTGCAGAATAAAGCTGGATGGTCTTGTGCATTGAGGGGCTCCCTGAAAATGTAGACAAGGCAATTAAGGCGTGGAGATGCTTGCCACCAAAGGGACAAGGCATGGGGTACAAGAGATGGGACATCACTGTAAATCTGTGCAAGACATTGGTGTGGTCGCACCTGGAATATTGTGTACAGTTCTAGCCACAAGGCGTGGAAAGGTTTCACAAGGATATTGCTCTAGGAGAGTGGAGAGCTCTAGTTACAAGGAGACAATATAGACTGGGACCATTTTCCCTGGAGCAGAGGATGGTCAACAGTGGCGGACTGGCCAGGGTGTCAGCTTGCCCGATGGTAAGTGGGCCCCTGATGAAGTGATAGCATTGTAGTTGTGGGTGGGCCCCCTTTGTCTCCTGGCAACCAATGTTTTTAGACCCAGTTCGCCACTGATGGTCAAGGTTGAACTTATAGAAAGTGTAATTATACTCCATCTGATTTATGCAAAATGGATCGCCGATCTGTTTCGCAGGGTCAGAGGCCAAAATAGGGGACATGGTTAAGGTCATAAGGGATAGGAGTAGAATTAGGCCATTCGGCCCAACAAGTTTACTCTGCTATTCATTCATGGCTAATCTATCTCTCCCTCCTGACCCCATTCTCCTGCCTTCTCCCCATAATCCCAGACACCCATACTAATCAAGAATCTGTAACGGTGAAAGTAGAAAGAATTGAAGGGGACCCAAGGAGCAGGTCTTCCCACCCCCCCTCCCATCAGATAGTGGAGGGTATATGGACCACACAGCAAATGGTAGAGTGGGTACAATTACAATGCATAGAGATATTTGGACAGGTACATGGATAGATATGAATGGTTTGGAGGGATATAGGTCAAACATGGGCAAATGGGACTAGCTCAGGGCGTTAGCTACATTGGGCAGCACAGATGAATTGGGCCAAGTGCCCCACGTCCATGTTACAAAACCTGTACCTGTACCACCAGAACACATTGGGGGGGGGGGGGAACAGGACTGTACAGGACCACACCCTTTGGCCAGCAATGCCCATTGCAAACTTGATGCTATGGTAAACTAATCTCTGATTGCACGCAATTCAAATCCCTCTATTCCTGGTATTTCCATGTGCCTATCCCAAAGCCTCTTAAATGCCACTATCACATCTGCCTCCAGCACCTCTGCTAATGGGTTACAGTCATCCTTCACCTTCCAAAAATAAACACCCCACATATCTTCATTAAATGTTGCCCCTCTCACCTTAAAGTCATGCCCTCTAGTTTTTGAGATATCCATACTGAGGTGAGGGGGGAGAAGAAGGTTCTGACTGTTTACTGCATCTATTCCTCCATTTACTACACCCCCACCACATCTCCCCACAGCCTCCAGTTTTCCAGATGGCATCAGGCAGCTTATTGAATTAAAGTTCTGTTAATAGTTATGACCGGATTAAAGTCTGTGCTCACAGCACAGCAGACTAGCAAACTGCAAGGGGAAAGATTATTTAACTACCTTACCTTTGTAGCTGGACAGAGTTAAGTCCACAAATTCTCCATTTGGCATCACTGCCTTGGCTGTGAAGTCAGGTGCAGGGTGGCCAATTTTTGCATTTCCAGCTGCCATCTTGAAGAGTTGCTGTGCAAGGAGAGGGTCAACATTAAAACCATCCTGTTGAACTACACCAACAAGGGATTGCAGATGCTGGTTTAACCAGTGATGGTCACAAAGTGCTGCAGTAACACAGCGGGTTAGGCAGCATCTCCGGAGAGGTGACGTTTCAGGTTGAGAGCCTTCTTCACACATCTGAAGGGCCTCGTCCCGAGACATCACTTATCCACATTCTCCAGAGATGTGGCCTGGCCCGCTGAGTTACTCCAGCATTTGTATCCTTTGTACACAAAAAAGCTGGAGAAACTCAGCGGGTGCAGCAGCATCTATGGAGCAAAGGAAAAAGGCAACGTTTCGGGCCGAAACCCTTGTATCCTTTTGTTGAATTACACAATATCCCTAGATATTAATAGCAATTTCAGATCATTGACTAATGTTGATGCTACTGACATAGATGTTTACTTTAAAACAAGTTGCTCTTTTGTGAGCAAGGACCACTGATCTACTTTGTAAAAGGGCTAACCTTAGAGGCCTTAAGACACAACTTTCTTCTGGACCGATTTAATATTGTTCATTTGCCAAAGATAACACACAAAAAGCTGTAGTAACTCAGCGAGACGGGCAGCATCTCTGGAGAGAAGGAATGGGTGACATTTCGAGTCGAGACCCTTCTTCAGTCACCCGTTCCTTCTCTCCAGAGATGCTGCCCGTCCTGCTGAGTTACTCCAGGCTTTTTGTGTCCACCTTCAGTTTAAACCAACATCGGCAGTTCCTTCCTACACATTCTTGCACTGTTGTCTTGTAGTTGGATCAACTATAGAATTTGGGTTAGATCAATGCAGTCAAAATATTAGTAGATACATGAAACTGCAATATTTTTCTCCACTGCTGCATTTTTGTCCCATCAAATACTGGTTTCGCAAGTCCTTGTGTACACTCAAACATAACTGGTGCATTTGCCCATGGGACATGCAGAATGCTACCAGCATCACTTGCAATGATCACAACAAACAGATATGCAGCAACACAAATGTGTTTAGCATGTGTAGTCTTTAAATGACAATCAGGGTTTGCAGAGACACTCCCTGCCTGTCAGTTGTAACTGCTGAAGAATCAGCCTAGCATGCACACTAAAAGGTTAATGGCTATTTACAGGCTTAAAGGCACTGGATTGATTGGCTTTGCATTGTTGATTTAGATATTTATAGAGCCAGGAACACTAGATTGTGACCTGTTACCATACTTGGCTTGGAGATTCGGAAAATCAGTTACCAGGTTTAATTTAATGTAGCAAAGAAATGCTGGAGAAACTCAGCAGGTGAGGCAGCATCTATGGAGCGAAGGAATAGGTGACGTTTCAGTTCGAGACCCTTCTTCAGACCAGGTTTAATTTAATGATCTCCATTTTATATGTAGGAAGGAACTTTAGATGCTGGTTTACACCAAAGATAGACACAGAATGCTGGAATAATTCAGCAAGACAGGCAGCATTTCTGGAGAGAAGGATGACGTTTTGAGTGGAGACCCTTCTTCAGACATCGACCCAAAACGTCACTTGTTCCTTCTCTCCAGAGATGCTGCCTGTCCCGCTGAGTTACTCGAGCACCGTGTCCTTGTATACAGCATTAGCCAACATCCGCAGTTCTGTGTCTGAAGAAGGGTCTCGACCAGAACCGTTACCTATTCCTTCTCTCCAGAGATGCTGTCTGACTTGTCGAGTTACTCCAGCTTTTTGTGTCAATCTTGTGTTTCTATATGCCTAGAACTCCGATTAGTGTTAATGTTACGAGAATGCAGCTCCACTGTAAGTTTGTCAACAATAGCAACAACAAAAAAAGTTATTTCCTTTCTCCACTCAACCAATTTGAAAAGAGTCCAAAACTATTCGGAGCTAAAATCAACTGGGATAGACCCAAATTTCTTACATGCATCAACTGAACTCATATTTCGACAGCACAGCACACATTGAATAAGTGTTAAAACTTCGTAGATCAAATCTCAACATAATACACGCGATGGGAGGAACTGCAGATGCTAGTTTGAACCGAAGATAGCCACAAATAGCTGGAGTAACTCAGCGAGTCAGGCAGCATCTCTGTATTAATGGAATAGATGATGTTTCTGCTCGACATGATACACTGTAGCTCATGGGGTTATAAACCAAGGGGAAAACGTGGGCCCCAAACTGCTTTCATCTCATTTTTAAGATACAATTTAGCAACATGTAGTTAAATGTTGCAAGATGAATGGGGAATTGAGACCTCACCGAGCCAGGACTGTTTCATTTGATTAAGTTACATAGAACGATGCAAAAATCTGTGGCCGGGAGAGCAGTGGGTGAATTCTTGAAGTCGAGTGGTTTATGTTGCAAGCAGACGCTCCAGATTTGACCGGATTACCAGCAAACCCATCTGCTCCACACGTGATACCCTTTGTCCCGGCTCCACATGAAACGAGAATGCAATGCAGCAAAACAGCCAGGGTGTTCAAGAACATTTAAAAACATACTTTGCAGATGTTAAATGAAGCACATAGCTATGCAAATTGACTTTTTTTTAAACTGTATGCAAAAAAAACAACCCAAACCGGCTGGGCAGATCGAGGAGACAAACCTTGCAGTGTAGGTCTTGCAGGGAGGCGAACACACGACAAGTACTCCCTCTGCAATGCTCCGGCAGCCAATGCCCGCTGCCTCGCCGTCTCCTCCTTCTTATAGTCAGAGCAAAGATCGCGAGAGACGCCTGGGTCCACAATGACTCTGCAGAAAACAAACTCCCTGCTCTTAAAGGTGCAGGTAGAGTGTCAATCTCAGCATGACTGTCAGCGCTTACACTCCCCACGTCCCAAAACCACACTAACCTTGGCTGGTTTCGGGGAGGAGAGAACGCAAAGGGTGTGGGTGGTGGAGGAAAAGTTGGGAATGAGCCAGGGAGAGATGGGTGGAGAGGTGCAGGAGAGGAAAGGAGGGTATGTGTAGGAAAGAACTGCAGATGCTGGTTGAAATCGAAGGTAGACACAACATGCTGGAGTAACTGAGCGGGACAGGCAGCATCTCTGGAGAGAAGTCTGAAGAGGTGTCTCGACCCGAAATGTCACCCATTCCTTCTCTCCAGGAAAGGAGGGTGGTTGGTGGAAGAGAGGAGGGTGGTTGGTGGAAGAGAGGAGGGTGGGTGGAGGAAGAGAGGAGGGTGGGTGGAGGAAGAGAGGAGGGTGGGTGGAGGAAGTGAGGAGGGTGGGTGGAGGAAGAGAGGAGGGTGGGTGAAGGAAGAGAGGATGGTGAAGGAAGAGAGGAGGGTGGGTGAAGGAAGAGAGGAGGGTGGGTAGAGGAAGAGAGGAGGGTTGGTGGAGGACGAGAGGATGGTGAAGGAAGAGAGGAGGGTGGGTGAAGGAAGAGAGGAGGGTGGATGAAGGAAGAGAGGAGGGTGGGTACGTGGCCTTGCATCGCCCGGCGTGGCTTTAATGGCCGCGGGACAATTGCCATCGCCCGCCGGGGGCTTTGACTCTGACATCGGGAGGGGAATGGGGAGTGCAAGGGAGAGATAAGTTTTTTTGCCTTCCATCACAGCGAGGAGGAGATGCGCTGTGATGGATGTCTGTGTAAATTGTGTTGTGTCTTGGGTCTTTTTTTTCATGTGTGTATGTCTGCAGAAACAACATTTCATTTCAGCCTCTATGAGGTTCAAGTGACAAATAAATTGTATTGTGTGTAGAGGAAGAGGGGAGGGTGGGTGGATGAAGAGAGGTGGGTGGAGGAAGAGAGGAGGGTGGGTGGAGGAAGAGAGGAGGGTGGGTGGAGGAAGAGAGGAGAGTGGGTGGAGGAAGAGAGGAGGGTGGGTGTAGGAAGAAGGGAGGGTGGAGGAAGAGAGGAAATTGAGGGGGGTGAGTGGAGAGGACAATGGGTGGCTGGTGAGGTGGGAAGTGAGTGTTGGGCATTGGAGAAAAGAGGAAAAGCGAGATAGATAGAGCATGAAACAGGAGCAGGAGTAATATACCCTGCTCTTCGAATATGTTCTGCTATTCGAGTCATAGAGCCACACGTCAAGGGAACAGGTCCTTCAACCCAACTCATCCATGCAAACCAATGATTTGATTATTCAATTAACTTGTCCCTGCCAACCAATATTCCTCATCCAAGCTAATCCCATTTGTCCACATCCCTCTAAATGTTTCCTATCTATGTCCCTGTACGTTTACCAAGGTGATGTATGACCAAGCACTCCCTCATTCCTGAAGAAGGACCCTGACCTGAAATGTCACCTACCCATGTCCTCCTTGGATGCTGCCTGACCTGCTGGGTTACTCCAGCACTTTATGTTTTTTACTCAGGACTGCAGCATCAATACCTCCAACTCCATGTTTTGATTGAATGATATAGAATGGAAACAGACCCTTTTGGCCCGCAAGTACATGCCAACCATTGATCATGTGATCACATGGCTGATCTATCTCTCCCTCCCACCCCCATTCTCCTGCCGTCTCCCCATAACCTCTCACACCCATACAAATCAAGTTTGGAATGGACATTGTGGGCCAAAGTGCCTGTTCCTGTGCTGTACTGTTCTATGGTCTGTGCATTTACTCTCTCCTTCAGCTGCAACCAGCCACTCCTGGCACTAGGGCCAGTGAGCTCACTGTAATGCACGTACATCCTTTCCTTTGGGTAAGCAGGCCAAAACTGTGCACAATGTATGTAATCTCCCCAAGGTCCAACACAATCTGCAGTACGATCTACTTACTCCTGTATGCATCATAAGCCTGACATCCAATTAGCTTCCTAACAAGTAGAAACATAGAAACATAGAAAATAGGTGCAGGATTAGGCCATTTGGCCCTTCGAGCCTGCACCGCCATTCAATATGATCATGGCTGATCATCCAACTCAGTATCCTGTACCTGCCTTCTCTCCATACTCCCTGATACCTTTAGCCACAAGGGCCACATCTAACTCCCTCTTAAATAAAACCAATGAACTGGCCTCAACTACCTTCTGTGGCAGAGAATTCCAGAGATTCACCACTCTCTGTGTGAAAAATGTTTTTGTCATCTCGGTCCTAAAGGATTTCCCCCTTATCCTTAAACTGTGACCCCTTGGGGAAACAAGGAACTGCAGATGCTGGACTCGAAACGTCACCTATCCATATTCTCTAGAGATGCTGCCTGACTCGCTGAGTTACTCCAGCACCTTGTGTCCTCCATTGTGTCCTCTCCTAACTACCCGCTGCATCCTGTACGTTGGCCTTTAGGTTTGATCTTGACTACGGGTGCTGTCTCTACAGAGTTTGCACATTTTCTCCGTGACTTTGTGGGTTTTATCCGGGTGCTCCAGTTTCTTCCCACACTCCAAAGACGTTCAGGCTTGTAGGTTCATTAGATTCGGTAAAAGTTGTAAATTCCCCCCTGTGTGTAGGATGGTGCTGGTGTAAGGAGTGATGGCTGTTTGATGCGGACTCGGTGGGCCAAAAAGCATGCTGTATCTCTAAAGTTTAAAACCTAAAGGCACTATTATACGTGCTTGTTTATTTTAACAGCATTTTTTATCTGTGGTATTTCCAGTGAAGATATCAGCTAACATGCTGGGTGTGTCCAGTATATCTGTTTCCTCATTTTCATCAGTAAATGGTTTCCCAGCCTCATGGTTTGCATATGATCAAACATAACAACAAATTGTTTATAACAAAGAGAAAAATCAAAGGCTTTTTTAAATATTATTTCAACACCAAGATAACTATGAGCTTAAATTATTTCAACGGTGCTGAACTAACACATATTCGCCAGAGCGTTGGTGCAGGAAATGCACTTAGTTCTGATGGGGAAGAGATACTGTATATTCTGTCTACATTAGCATGTGTTATGTAAAGATATGTTCACATATGGTGGCGAGTTGCATTTTTTCCACCATGATCATTTTGCAAGCTAACATGCCTTAAGGTTCATACAACACAATGAAATCAAGTCTTGTTTATGCAAAGATAGACACAATCTGCTGGAGTAACTCAGCGGGTCAGACAGCATCTCTGGAGAAAATGGATAGGCGATGTTTCGGGCCGGGAACCTTCCCCACATTCCACCAAGTCTGCGCTGACTAGCAGTCACCCCGCACACTAACACTATCCTACACACTAGGCACATAGAAACATAGAAAATAGGTGCAGGAGTAGGCCATTCGGCCCTTCGAGCCTGCACTGCCATTCAATATGATCATGGCTGATCATCCAACTCAGTATCCTGTACCTGCCTTCTCTCCATACCCCCTGATCCCTTTATCCACAAGGGCCACATCTAACTCCCTCTTAAATATAGCCAATGAACTGGCCTCAACTACCTTCTGTGGCAGAGAATTCCACAGATTCACCACTCTCTGTGTAAAAAATGTTTTTCTCATCTCGGTCCTAAAAGATTTCCCCCTTATCCTTAATTTACAATTTTACCAAAGCCAATTAAACTATGAACCTGCGCATCTTTGGAGTGGGAGAGGAAACCGGAGCACCCGGAGAAAACCCCCTGACCCGTTAAGTTCCTGAGACAATTTTGTATTTTTGCACAAGATTCCAGCATCTGCAGTCTAATTTCCTACAGTCATTCTATATGGAGTTCTATGTTACAGAGAAATTGTGTGAAGTTGTTATTCCAGTTGAACCAAACTTTCAGTATCTCACAATGAAGAATATTAGTGCATTCTTTGTTTGTTGTGATAAGCAGCTGCCATGTGTTACGGACAATTACAGGATAATCCCCTTGGGTGTGTTTGTGATGTTAGTTCTTTCATATCGCACAAGGAATGCTTCTTTGGAAAGCGCTTGAAAGGTGCAAAAGTGTTCCAGGAAAAGGTATAATTTAGATTTAGATTAGATTTAGATTATTTAATGACCACACAGTCAAGCTGGTGGAATTCAGGTTCAGTACAGGATGTTACAAGGTAGGCTGATTCCCGTCAAACATAACATAAAACACAACATCATACAATATACAGTACATGCATGGGGAGGATATGTGCTGTTATAGTGTGTTCAGAATTCGGATTGTGTGTGGGTAAAAACTGTTTTTAAATCGAGATGTCTTGGCGGACAGTGAGCTGTAGCGCCTTCCTGATGGCAGCAGGTGGAAGATGTGGTGTGCTGGGTGGGAGGGATCAGAGATGATTTTCTTCACCCTTGACACAGACCGTTTGTGATGGAGTGATTCTATTGATGGGAGGGGAGTGCTGATGATTTTGGATGCTTTGTTAACTATGCGTTGTAATTTATTACGGGAGTGAGTGTCTAAACTGCTGAACCAGACTGTAATTGATGAAGTGAGCATGCTTTGGATGATGGCTGTGTAGAATTTGATTAGGAGGTGTTTAGACATTGGGATGTTGTGATCTACATGATGGTACAAAGTGTTGCTGTCATTCACCTTGGCTTGCAGCCCATGACACTTTGGATATATATATATATAGGACAGCAACAGAGGTAGCAATATGAATACATTTGCCCTGCCTCTTGTACATTGAATGGTGGTGGGTGATATTACTTTAGCCTCCTGTTTTATCCCTGTTAAAGTCAAATCAAATATTAGACTAAATATGTGTGCGTGTGTGTGTATATATATATATATATATACACACACACACACACAAATATATATATATATATATGTGTGTGTGTGTGTGTGTGTGTGTGTGTGTGTGTGTGTGTGTGTGTGTGTGTATATATATATATATATACACACACACACACATATATATATATATATACATATATATATATACACACACACACACATATTTGGTCTAATATTTGATTTGACAAGAGGCAGGGCAAATGTATTCATATTGCTACCTCTGTTGCTGTCCAGTGAGTAATAATACCAGCCTATTATGGTTTAGATTAACCTTGAGTTTGAAGGTTATTGTCTTCCATCACAGTGAGGAATATGGGGAATCCGCTGCCGTGGATGTAAATGTTAGCTTTTATGTAGTTGTGTGTCTTGTTGTTATTTCCTGTTACGACTGTATGGTAAATCAAATTTCACTGTAACCTAATTAGTACACGTGAATAAACATGGATTGTTCTCTCCGGAATGTCAAAGGTTGAGGGGGGTCTTGATAGAAAAGTATAAAATTAGGAGAGCACAGATTGGGTGGACAGTCAAATCCTTTTTCCCAGGGTGGAAATGTTGAAGACCAGAGGGCGTAGCCATGAGATGAGAGGGGGAGAGTTTAACGGAGATGTACGGGGCAAGTTCTTTACACAGAGAGTGGCGGGGCCTAGAACACGCTGACGAGGGCGGTGGTTGAGGCAGATACTATAGTGGCGTTTAAAAGGTTTCAGGACGGCACATGGAACTGCAAGGAATAGATGATATGGACTATGTATGGGCAGAGGAGTTCAGATCAGCTTGGCATCATGTTTGGCACAGACATTGTGACGGACTGGCCTATTCCTCTGCTTACAGTTCTGTGTCCTATATGATGGGGTAGGTTTATTTAAAAAATGATTAGCAATAATCAAATAAACTCTGTTTAGCATAAGAAGAGGCATCACCTGAATAGTCCTTGAAATAAACACTGTTTAATCATGCGCCCGATGTTTTAATTAATTCAGGTTCATAATATACATGGCATTAAAATTCAATGTTTTTTGTGAAGATTCAAAAGATTTTCAGTCTGTTTAGTTCCATTTTGTTTTGTTGCCCGGCAACCAAAAGAGGATGAGAATACTCAACAACGGCTTGCATTTCCATAGCCAGTTTAATATCAATGAACATGGCAGAATGTTTCACAAAGGTAGAATAACTAAATATGAATTCCAAGCTAATTAACCCTAAAGAGTAGGCTGTAAAATGGTGCAGGCTTTTATGGAGTTGGAAAATGAACCAGGGCAGAAATCTGGACTATACAGAGAAGATCACTAGACTATCTAGGCTATACAATAGATCTGTGGATGACACAGTCAACCTAGGCCTGCACTTCATCCTCCAGAACCTAGACCGCAAGGGGACCTATGCAAGGATTTTGTTTGTGGATTTTAACTCTGCATTCAACAGCATTGTGCCAGAGCTACTGCACTCCAAACTCTCCAAGTTGACTGTGCCTGAACCCCTCTGTCAGTGGATCACCAACTTCCTGACAGACAGGATGGAAGCAACATGTAAGGCTGGGAAAGCACATCTCAGGCCCGCTGACCCTCAGCATAGGAGCATCGCAAGGCTGCGTACTCTCCCCTCTCCTTTACTCTTTCTACACCAACGCCTGCACCACCACAGACAACACTGTAAAGCTTCTCAGGTTTGCGGACGACACAGCCCTGATTGGACTGATCCAGGATGGGGAGGAATCAGCTTACAGCCAGGAAGTGGCACAGCTGGTGTCCTGGTGCCATCGCAACAACCTGGAGCTCAATGCTCTGAAGACGGTGGAACTGATTGTAGACTTTAGGAGAGCTCCTCCTCCCCTCCCCTCCCCCCACTCACCATCAACAGCACCACAGTCACACTTGTGGAGTCTTTTAAGTTCCTTGGAACCATCATCTCCAGGGACCTTAAATGGGAGGCCACCAACGACTCCACAAGACACAAAATGGCTCTGGTTTCCTCCCACATTCCAAAGATGTGCAAAATTGTCACAAATGTGTAGGGTAGAAGTAGCAGTGGGCACGGAGTCAGTGGGCTGAAGGGCCTGTTTTCATGCTGTATCTCTCAACTCTAAAATGGAATTAAAAACTCAAAAATGGAATTAAAACCACAGTAAAAATGTGGATTATGGAAATGTCGGAGACCTTACATTTGGAAATAACTAGACTTGTCTTAATTGACAAACAAGAATTATTTGCTAGAATATGGTCTCCATTTATTGACTTTTTGAACGGGTAAATTGGTCTGGCACGGGAATCTGACTGAAGCTCGAACTCAGGATTAGATGAATTGTTATGTTTTATAATCTATGGATTTATCTGCAAATTTGTATTATGGGTAAATTACCCCATTCTTTTTTATCGTGACTTTTTTTTTCTTCTTACTTTCTATCTATATAAAAAAAAAAAAAATAGAAGCAGAGTTAATATACAATTGATAAATGAGGACCACTATTATTTTGATAGTTGGATTCCCATCTATTAGCAATGTGTGATTGATATACAAGATGGGTTTTGATTATAATAATAATAATGATAAATTTTATTTTTGGCCGCCTTTAAAAAATCTCAAGGACACCTTACAGAGATTAACAAGAATAATAAAACATATAATCGGAATAAAATAAATAATAAAGACATCACCAAAACACAAATTAAAAACAGAATTCAATCTAAAGACAAAAAATCAAAAACACAATGTGAAGAGAGAGCAGCGGCAGCTAAAGCGCGCCAGCGTCCACTCTCCCTTCCGACAGCCATCTTGGACACAGACTAACATATGGCGCAATGGGACAGATGGCACAATGGGCTAAGTGTTCGGCTGGCAACCGGAAGGTAGCCGGTTCGAATCCCGCTTGGAGTGCATACTGTCGTTGTGTCCTTGGGCAAGACACTTCACCCACCTTTGCCTGTGTGTGAATGTGTGTGAATGTGTGTGAGTGATTGGTGGTGGTCGGAGGGGCCGTAGGCGCAGATTGGCAGCCACGCTTCCGTCAGTCTGCCCCAGGGCAGCTGTGGCTACAGAAGTAGCTTACCACCACCGAGTGTGACTGAGGAGTGAATGAATAATGCGATGTAAAGCGCCTTGAGTATTAGAAAGGCGCTATATAAATCCCATCCATTATTATTATTATTATTATTATAACATGTTTACTTACACACAAAAAAATCATCCCCCCACAATGGTTACCACTGTGCATGCTTCTAATAAAAATATTATTTAAAAAAAACCCTCAATTGTTGGCCGGATGGGTGGCAAGCTGGAACAGCCTGAGGAACTTGGCTGAGGGGGTGAGGTACAGGGTTGGAGAACAATTTGTTGGCATGTTCAGCGCTGGAGCAGTGGTTTTGCTCTTCCTAGAACTTTCACGAGGTATCCCATCGATGACCATACATGGAACAAGCCCAACTCAGGCAGTGAGGTGGCAGAACCAATGGTGCAGAGATACGTTAGCTCCAGAGATGAGAGTGGCCTGCTGAATAATCAGACAGAATTAATAAGTGGCAACATGTAGACAAGGAAGAGGGAAGGGAGATAGGCTTCTTGTTACTCACTGCCTTCTCTCTCCTCTACATGGATTGTGCCCAACAAAGAGGTTTGGTTCACAGAGACTAAAGAAGGTCCATCTGTCTCCTCAGATTCTGGTGAACTTCTACCGCTGCACCATCGAGAGCATCCTTACCAACTGTATCACAGTATGGTATGGCAACTGCTCTGTCTCCGACCGGAAAGCTCTGCAGAGGGTGTTGAAAATTGCCCAACGCATCACCGGTTCCTCGCTCCCCTCCATTGAGTCTGTCCAAAGCAAGCATTGTCTGCAAAGGGCGCTCAGCATCGCCAAGGACTGCTCTCACCCCAACCACGGACTGTTTACCCTCCTACCATCCGGGTGGCGCTACAGGTCTCTCCGTTGCTGGACCAGCAGGTCCAGGAACAGCTTCTTCCCGGCGGCTGTTACACTACTCAACACTGTACCTCAGTGATTGCCAGTCACCCCCCCCTCCCCCCGGACACTCCTTCCACCGAAAAATATTTATTTATTGCTCATATTCTATGTCGCTCTTCTATAGAGATGTTAACTCTATTTTGTTGTCTCTGTACTGTACACTGACAATGACAATAAAGTTTGAATCTGAATCTGAATCTGAGAATAGTCCATTAAATGATAAACCTTTTTATTGTATCCAGTCTGCAGGAATAAAGTATTTGAAGAGCATATGTAGTAGAATTAAAAAAGACTGCAAAAATGCACACAATGTGTGGGAGTAACTCAACAGGCCAGGCAGCATCTCTGGAGAACATAGGTACTGAAGATGTAATAAAATGGATGAAGATGCTGGTTTAGACCAAATGTAGACACAAAATGCTGGAGTAACCCAGCGGGTCAGGTAGCATCCCTGGAAAAAGTGGATAGGTGATACTTTGGGTCGGGACCTTTCTTCAAACTTATAGATGTCAGAGATGCTACCTGACATCTTTGGAGAAAGAGGATGGGTGGCATTTCGGGCTGGGACCTTACCTCAACTGTAGTCTGAAGAAGGGTCCCGACCTGTAACGTCACCCCGTCCTTTTTCTCCAGAGATGCTGCCTGACCCACTGAGTTACTCCAGCACTTTGTGTCTATCTTCGGTATAAACTAGCATCTGCAGTTCCTTTCTGCACCTGCTACCTGATCTGCTGCATTACCCCAGTAAAACAGTACATGGTTCATTTTTGGTAGACATTTGAATTCAAACTTTGCTGGGCATCTACCACTTGATCTCAGCTGGTTGTGAAGCCAATGTTCTCAAGAGTACAGATTTAAGCTGCCACTCTTGTGCCTGTAAATAATAGCATTTGCAATCTGTGACTGTCAGACTGACATGTTGGCCGGTATGGGCAAGTTGGGCCGAAGGGCCTGTTTCCACACTGTACCACTCCATGACTCTGAGGAAGTTTTCCAACCAAGATTCTCTTGAGTTTTAAAGACATGAAAACAGAAATGTAGAAGTCACTATGAGTTAATAGTTAATAGTGTTGGATGGAAGTGGTTGAGTAATGGATTTGGTAAATGTCCAGAAGGTGTGGCTCTTGAAATGATCAGAATTCAATGGTAATTGTGGTTCATGGTTCCAAAGTCGACTCAAAGCTTTAGGAGGAAATGTAGGAAGAATAATATTTAAAGTTATATAAATCTACATTGAACATGCAAGTTCCCTTCATCATCTTTACTTTTTGTATATATTTCATTCATTTGTTCTATATCACCATTCATATCTCTCGTTACCCTTTCTCATGACTCTCAGTCTGAAGAAGGGTCTTGAGCTGAAACATCACCTATTCCTTCTCTCCAGAGATCCTTCTCTCCAGAGCCTGTCCAGCTGAATTACTCCATGTGTTTGTGTCTATCTTCAGTAGAAAAAGGCTGTTTGGCCCAACCTGTTCATGCCAGCATATATACCTCATTTAAACTAATTTCCATCCTATTTCCATTCATTCCTATCAACACGATCCTACAACTTACTGTGTTTCTAGATGTGTCAATTGAAAAAAAATCAAGGCCACATCTACTCTCGGTAAGGCTAAAAGATCCCATTCAATCTGATGAACGATCTCAACCCAAAACATCATCTGCCTTTTCCTTCCACAGATCCTGCCTGACCAGCTGATTTCTTCCAGCGTTTTTGTATTTTGTTAAAGATCCCATGGCACTACAATCTATATTTATCTGTATTAATCTGTATTTAACAGATTAATATGAAACACTGTTGTATTTGTTGTATTTGTATTTGTTGTATACCTCCAACAATGTAAAGCACTTTGGCCAACGAGAGTTGTTTTTTAAATGTACTATAGAAATAAAAGTGACTTGACTTGATAATGAAGAATAGGGTGAGTTGTCTGTTGTTCTCTCCGCTGATCTTTGGTTTTAGGTTGGGTTGTTGTTGGGGAAGGTGAGAGCTGGTTAGTTTATCATGCTGGTGATGATTTTTTGGAGGAGGTAGCACGGGGTTACATGGTAACCCGTGGCGGAGGGAACGCCACCCGACCTGACCTGATACCCTGCTTTATAGGTTGTCAATTGACACTTGCAAGAGCATGCATGAAAACAAGCATCCTCCTGCCTCAAAATGGGAGGAAAAGAGGCTTAGTGTGAAAATGCCGACACATTCGAAAGGTTAGACCAATGGTCCGAATGTCAATGAGAAGGATAGAATAGGTCAGGTTTAGGAGGGATATGGACCAAACGCAGGCAGGTGGGACCAGTGTAGCTGGGACATGTTGGCCGGTGTGGGCAAGTTGGGCCGAAGGGCCTGTTTCCACACTGTACCACTCCATGACTCTGAGGAAGTTTTCCAACCAAGATTCTCTTGAGTTTTAAAGACATGAAAGCAGATTTGAAAATACAGTTGGGAAAATAGACTGGGCTTTACAGCACATTGAAAGCCACTTGGTATATGTAACACAGACAGCTGAGTCTGACAGTCACAGATTGCAAATGCTATTATTTACAGGCACAAGAGTGGCAGCTTAAATCTGTACTCTTGAGAACATTGGCTTCACAACCAGCTGAGATCAAGTGGTAGATGCCCAGCAAAGTTTGAATTCAAATGTCAAGTTGTCTTCGAAGATTGACACAAAAAGCTGGAGTAATTCAGCGGGACTGGCAGCATCTCTGGAGAGAAGGAATGGGTGATGTTTCGGGTCAAGACCCTTCTTCAGACTGATCAAGCTCATTATTTGGAACATTGAGATTTCTTGGTGGGTTTAGAGTATAGTTTAGAGATACAGGCCCTTCGGCCCACCGACCAGCGAGTCCCGCACACTAAACTATCCTACACACACTTGTCAAGTCAAGTCAAGTTTATTCGTCACATACACATACGAGATGTGCAGTGAAATGAAAAGTGGCAATGCTCGTGGACTTTGTGCAAAAAGACAAACAAACAAACAAACTACAAACACTAGGGACAATTTACAATTTTACCGAAGCCAATTAACATACACGCCTGTGCATCTTTGGAGTGTGGGAGGAACTTGGACACCCGAAAAAAACCCCACGTTTTCACTGGGAGTTAGACAGAATCAACAATCAGTCTTTACTTGAGAGTGTCAGATGCGATCAATTTAAGACACAGAAAGATCAAAGATTGAAAGTACAAAAAGCTTCTTGTTGCAAAGAGACTTGTTGGCAAGTTTGCAATCTGACAGAGAGACATGATGTTGTTTTGGCGACAACAACGTTTAAAGAAACTGACACAAATTGCTGGAGTAACTGAGTGAGATAAAACGAGAAACAAGCGAGATAAAGTAAGAAAAACACCAAGAAATAAGAAACTGGGGTGAAAAGGTGTGGGGGAAGGAGGAAGTGAGAGAGAGAAAAAGAGAGAGAGAGCGAGAGAGAGAGGGAGTATCATTGAACAAGCAGGAAACATGTAACAGATAATATGTTCACCATAATCACCCTTAATGAGGCCTTTGGTTTATGACCAGAAAATGTTAATGTACATTGAACAATAATTATTGGAAAGGAGATGAAGGAGAATTCTCTGCCTCATCGTTTCTTTTATTTCTTCTATCAATTCAATTCAATTCAATTTAAAAACTTTATTGGCATGATAAAAAAACATTGTTATATTGCCAAATTATATAAAACATGACATACATATTTGAAATGCATAAGTATAAATACAAGTATACAGTGCATGGATAGATATGTCCCTGTACATAAACTTGCAATAGGCCTATAGCCCTTTATTGATTGCTACACGTTCTTGCAGCTGTAAGCAGTACAATACAATAGCAAGTTTAGCAATTCAATATTAATTTCTTAGTGTTAGTTAATGTTGATTAGTGTGTGCGTACATATGTGCATGTTGGTCATTCACCATCTCTCAGGTTAGATAGATTAGATTAGATTAGATTAGATAGCCTTTATTGTCATTCAGACCGAAGTCTGAACAAAATTGCAGCAGTCATACATACAATACAATACAATAAAAACAACAATAAACACATATTAACATCCACCACAGTGAGTCCACCCAGCATCTCCTCACTGTGATGGAGGCAAAAGTATTTAGGGCTGCAGTCTCTTCCCTCCTCTTCTCCCTCTGCGCTGAGGCGAACCCCCACCGGGCGATGTTAAAAACAGTCCCGCGGCTCAATCACCGCGCCCCCGGGGTGGTCGAAGCTGCCGCCCACCAGTCCTGCTGACGCAGCCGCTGGCCCGCGGCCGAACCCCGGACTCAGGCCACCACCGCCAGAACACCGTCCCAGCCACCCTCACGTGATTATCGTGCCGTCTTCAGCCTCGGGCTGGGCCGCCCCGACATGGGCGCCGTACCTCCCTCGGGCTGGGCCGCCCCGTTATGGCATGCTGTTACGTGTTGTGCACCAAGATGTGCCGTATTTCCTTTGCCAAGGAATTATCATCATCTCTGAGATATTAGAGGATAGCTGATAGTGTAATAAACAGGGATACTGATATACAAAGGGATATGCCTTCATGCTTCATGCCTTCTATATTCTGTTGTGCTGAAGCAAAGCAAGAATTTAATTGTCCTATCTGGGACACATGACAATAAACTCCCTTGAATCTTGAATCTTGAAGCAGAATCTCTTTGAAACACAGGCAGCTTTTCTCCTGAAGTAACAAGAGATTATTTCTGGAACATACAACGTGTCAACAACATACGCTCCAGCAGTTGGTCACGTGCTTGAATTCGTAAAGTAATACCAGCCAGTATTACATATGTTACAATTTACCAATTGGGGTAGGGTTAACGAAAAGCCTCTAAAATCATCACTTCTTTCACTGAAAGCATGTTGCGTATATGGAACGAGCTCCCAGAGGTGGTAGTTGAGGCAGGTACTATTACCGCATATAGGGGCTGTGTAGCGGTAGAGTTGCTGCCTTACAGCGCTTGCAGCGCCGGAGACCCGGGTTCGATCCTGACTACGTGTGTTTCCTGTACAGAGTTTGTACGTTCTCCCCGTGACCGCGTGGGTTTTCTCCGAGATCTTAGGTTTCCTCCCACACTCCAACGACGTGCAGGTTTGGAGGTTAATTGGCTTGGTGTATGTGTGAATTGTCCCAAGTGTGTGTAGGATAGTGCTGGAGTAACTCAGGGGGTCAGGCAGCATCTCTGGAGAACATGGTTTCAGCCCGAAACGTTGCCTATTGAGTCTGAAGAAGGGTTTTGGCCCAAAACGTTGCCTATGGCCTTCGATCCATTGATCCTGCTGCACCCGCTGAGTTTCTCCAGCTTTTTTGTGTACCTATGGAAAGGTGATGATTCAGTTCTGAACCCATCTGAAGAATCAGTCTGAAGAAGGATCCCAACCCGAAATGCCACTATCTATCTCTGTTCCCCAGAGATGCTGCCTGATCTACTGCCAGTCTTTGATAAACCAGCATCTGCATTTCCTTGTTCAATTTCCCCAACAGATGGTTTCAATTTGTTTTAGTGTTGAGCCTCTCCTTGCACTTTGTGTCCTTTTAAAGAATATTTGAGCTGAATTTGGAAAGGATGCAGGCCGCATGTTAGATATGCAGAGATAGAAGATGGGACATCATCTACAGAGTTTGTAGGGGTAAAGTTTGGATTGGAAACATAAAATATATGATGGCAATTAATCAATGTCAGTTTTTGATGATCACAGTCAAAGAATGACCATTGGATCAAATTGCTGCTCTTCGATGAATATTGTCACAAGGCTTATCTCTGGAAGAAGCAGACATGTTACTCCCATGGCAACCTGTGAGGCGACTGATTTCATTGTCAAGATAAAAGGAAACCAAATGCTGAACATCTGAAAGAGAAGCGGAAGAACAGAGCAAGCAATTAGCATTTGAAAGGGAAAGCTGGGCCAATATATCAGGGAGAATAATTCAAAAGGAAAAGGAGCTCATCGGAAAGGTAATTACTTGCAGGGACATTGCAGAACCTCAGAATGGTTACAACATTTAAAAAATGCCATTCGGCCCCTTGAGTCCGTACTAGCTCTATGGCAAGAGCGATCAAAACAATCAAATCAGCTTATTTTCTCTGCCCCGAGGTGTTATATTTTAAAGATACAGTGCAGAAACAGGCCCTTCAGCCAAATGAGTCCATGCTGACTAGCGATCACCCTGTACACTAACACTATCCTACACGCTAGGTACAATTTACAATTTTACCAAAGTCAATGAACCTATAAACCTGTGCGACTTTGGAGTGTGGGAGGAATCCGGAGCACCTGGAGAAAACCCACGCAGGTCACGGGGAGAACGTGCCAATTAACCTACAAACCTGTACGTGTTTGGAGTGTGGGAGGAAATCGAAGATCTTGGAGAAAACCCACGCAGGTCACTTCTTCTTCTCCTGTCGTATGTCTTTTAGACCTGCAGCTCCGTTGAGGCGAGCCAGGCCAACGTGTCATCGTCCAGGTTAATCAGACCTCGTTCACCATTCGGTGGCCGGTGTTTGGGGCGACTGGGTCGCGGGGAGATCGTACAAACTCCGTACAGACAGCACCCATAGTCAGGATCAAACCCCGGTCTCTGAAGCTGTGAGGCCCTATTGTTGAAAATCTGGGATTTAAAGGAAAATAACAGGTCCTGGCAATGATGCGTGCAAAACTACTGGCTTGTCATTAAAATCCCATTTCATTCACTAATATCCAGGAGATTATGAAATGGCTGCACTGTCCTTAGTTGGTCTGTTAATATGTGATCAGATCCATAACCATCTGTTTGTTCTTGGGCTCGGCCCAGCAAGGCCTACTGGATCTGCCAATTGCTAACTCTCCTTCCATTCCCACACTGCCGTTTCTGTCCTGGGCCTCCTCCATTGCCAGAGTGAGGCCACACGCAAACTGGGGGAACAGCACCTCATATTCCGCTTGCTCAGCTTACAACAATGAGTTATGAACAATGAGTTCTCCAATTTTAGGTAACCTCTAACAACCACTCCCCTCCCCTTTCTCCCCCAAACCCCCTCCCTTTCTCCATCCCTCCCCTAACATGTACCCCACCGGGACTCCCACCCATTTCTCTGCTCCCCTATCCCCAATCTTCCCTCCTCCAGCTTCACAATTGGCAACTCTTCAAACCTGTCTCACACCTTCTGCTTTCATCTCTGGACTTTGTTCCAACCATCTATCTATCAAACCCACCCACTCCTCATCTGTGTGCACCTATTATCCGCCACACTTCCCGTCTTTCTTCCCCATCCTGCAATCAGTCAGAAGATGGGTCCCCACCCGAAACGTCACCTATTCATGTTCTCCAAAGATGCTGCCTGACCCGCTGAGTTGCTCCAGTGCTTTGAGCAATTTGTGTCCGTTTACCCTTAAATGTCCCCTTTAAAGGGTTGAGGAAGCCCCTCTATTCAGAGACAATTAGATATGGGTTAGGGGAGGGGATGGACAATGGAGGAACTGGCGTAGGGGGACTACTGTAAGGGAGGGGGAGAGGGGAGAACAAAGGGGGGACCTGGCATAAACACACTGTGACATTGTCAGTGCCCTTTATGTGCGACTATTTGCATACCTTGTTCAAGAAGGAACTGCAGATGCTGGAAAATCGAAGGTAGACAAAAATGCTGGAGAAACTCAGCGGGTGAGGCAGCATCTATGGAGTGAAGGAAGTAGGCAACGTTTCGGGTCGAGACCCTTCTTCAGACTCTTGGGTATGCAAAGCAAAGAATTTCACACTGTGACTTGTCACGTGACAACGAAGTATTAATAAATTCATTCATTCATGGGTGATAAATGCTAGTTTGCAAGTGATGCCTGCATACATTCTGAAAAATATGAATGAATTTTTTTTTTTAATCCCCCCTCCTTAGAATAATTTTGGTAAATCTCTTCCACACCCTTTCTGAAGCTTTAATATATTTTCTAGTGTAACACACAAAACTAGATACAATACTCTAGTTGTAGTCAGATCAGTGCCCTTGTATTCATGCCTGTATTGATTGTGCTCGGGATATGAATACTTCTTTATCCACTTCATAAACCCACCCTACCATTCTTAACAAACAACACACACACCCTCTGTTATCTTCTGCAGTTGTACAGAGCCCTTGTGAGACCACACCTGGAGTATTGTGTGCAGTTTTGGTCCCCTAATTTGAGGAAGGACATTCTTGCTATTGAGGGAGTGCAGCGTAGGTTTACAAGGTTAATTCCCGGGATGGCCGGACTGTCATATGCTGAGAGAATGGAGCAGCTGGGCTTGTACACTCTGGAGTTTAGAAGGATGAGAGGATACCTCATTGAAACATATAAGATTATTAAGGGCTTGGACACGCTAGAGGCAGGAAACATGTTCCCGATGTTGGGGGAGTCCAGAACCAGGGGCCACAGTTTAAGAATAAGGGGTAAGCCATTTGGAACGGAGACGAGGAAACACTTTTTCTCACAGACTGGTGAGTCTGTGGAATTCTCTGCCTCAGAGGGCGGTGGTGGCTGGTTCTCTGGATGCTTTCAAGAGAGAGCTTGATAGGGCTCTTAAAAATAGCGGAGTCAGGGGATATGGGGAGAAGGCAGGAACGGGGTACTGATTGGGGATGATCAGCCATGATCACATTGAATGGCGGTGCTGGCTCGAAGGGCCGAATGGCCTACTCATGCACCTATTGTCTATTGTCTATTATCTCTATTTCCCACAGATGCTGCCTCACCCGCTGAGTTTCTCCAGCATTTTTGTCTACCTTGTTTGCCTTTAACAAATCCTACATTTCTCTAATCAGTGACTGTTAATTCTGCCCTGATTACTGTTTCCAGAACTTTCCCCCCCTCTTAGTCTCAGTCCTAAATGGCCTACCCCTTATTCTTAAACTGTGACCCCTGGTTCTGGACTCCACAAACATTGGGAAAATTTTTCCTGCATCTAACCTGTCCAATCCCTCAAGAATTTTATATGTTTCTTTAAGAACCCCTCTTATCCTTTTAAATTCCAGTGAATATAAGCCCAGTCGATCCATTCTTTCATCATATGTCAGTCCTGCCATCCCGGGAATTAACCTCAAGTTCAAGTTTAAGTGAGTTTATTGTCATGTGTCCCTGATAAGCAGTGTACCATCATGTACCGAACCCAAATACCACCAACCCTGGTTGCGTGGCAATTAAAGATTCTATTCTATTCTATTCTATAAGACAATGAAATTCTTGCTTTGATTCAGCACAACAGAACATAGTAGGCATTGACTACAAAACAGATCAGTGTGTCCATATACCATTATATAGATATATACTGCACTCGTTCAAATAATTGGAAAGGTCCCGACCCAAAACATTGCCTATGTTTTCTAGAGATGTTGCCTGACCTGTAAGTATTGATTTTTTTACCTTCAAGTAACCCTTGGATCCCCTCTCTCTCCACGTCCCTCCCCCACCCTAGTCGATGCACTAGTTTCACTGTCGTCTTGTTAAGTTTCACTGTCTATACAACTCGTTACCTCCTCGCCCACAGCCAACAATGGACAGTTTCCATGATTAATGTTTGTTTTTTTTGCATACCTTTCATTCATTTGTTCCATATCTCTCTATTCCACCGTCTCTATCTTTCGTTTCCTTTCCCCCAGACTCTCAGTATGAAGGAGGGCGTCGACCAGATACGTCCCCTATTGCTTATCTCCAGAGATGCTGCCTGTCCCGCTGAGTTAAGCCCCTGTCCCATTAGACCTAAAAAACAGTAACCTCTGGTGACCTTGCCCGCCACCCAAGGTTCCCATGAGGTCACCGGAGGTTTTGGTCACTCTCCCTAATGGTCAAAAGTGGTTTCATAGAAACATAGAAAATAGGTGCAGGAGGAGGCCATTCGGCCCTTCGAGCCAGCACCGCCATTCATTGTGATCATGGCTGATCGTCCCCTATCAATAACCCGTGCCTGCCTTCTCCCCATATCCCTTGACTCCACTAGCCCCTAGAGCTCTATCTAACTCTCTCTTAAATCCATCCAGTGATTTGGCCTCCACTGCCCTCTGCGGCAGGGAATTCCACAAATTCACAACTCTCTGGGTGAAAAAGTTTTTTCTCACCTCAGTCTTAAATGACCTCCCCTTTATTCTAAGACTGTGGCCCCTGCTTCTGGACTCGCCCAACATTGGGAACATTTTTCCTGCCAAACATTGGGAACATTTTTCTGCGTGGTCGAGGCTTCATCTAGGTTGCTGCTATTTTTTCATCATGTTTAAAACCGGCCTCGACTAAAAATAGGTTGCCGTTTTAAAAATCGATAATTTTTTAGTCGCAGGTCTAGTTGAAGCCGGTTTTCTTCCTAGTGGAGGAAGGTTTTCAACATATGCGTGGGAGGTGGTAGGAGGTTGCAGGTCACCTCGACCTTGATTTTTTTTTTGGGTGGCGGGCAAGGTCACCAGAGGTTGCTGTTTAGGCCTCCTAAGTGGGACAGGGGCATTACTCCAGCATTTTGTGTCTATCTTCGTTTTAAACCAGCACCTGCAGTTCTTCTCTACAGCGCCTGGCGAGTAAAACTACATCTCCCAGCCGGCAGTGTGAATGAAGCAAAGCACATGAGAGCCGTGTGAAGGCTCCACAGGCGGAAGCACTAACTTGTTCGTGATCATAACTCACTCGTATCAATCGCTAATTAAATTGCAACGTGCTGTGAAATGTCTCTTTTGCATTTTAACTCCTGAATTTGGGAACATTCCCAATTTGGAATTGGGTTGTGCTTTTTCCAAAGTTGAGGGGAGTCAAGGGTCAGAGGTGGAAGCCGAGTGCGGGAAAGTTTGGAGAGAGTCTGCAAACTCCTGTACCCCTCGCCCGGACTCAGCCCGCACCCCTTGCCCGGCTTACCCTTATACAGCCCGCACCCCTTGCCCGCCCGCCTTGCCCTTATACAGCCCGCACACCTCTCACCCCCGCCCGCCTGTCTCCTGTCTCCTGTCCTTCTGTAGTCTGCACCAAAGATTATATCCTCTAGTATCTTTGGTCTGCACTCTGCACTTCTGCAGCCCGCAAACCCCCTACACCCCAGCCCGCAAACCCCCTACACCCCAGCCCGCAAACCCCCTACACCCCAGCCCGCAAACCCCCTACACCCCAGCCCGGCAGCTGCAGCTTCCCAGCCGTATGGAGCTGAGCGAGTGGCGCCGCGACCCGGGCAGTAGCTGCCGACTGAGCTCGGCCGTGGCCGCTGCCTGCCGCGGGGAACCCTGCACCCTGGGGGTGGATGAGGCGGGGAGAGGCCCCGTGCTGGGTGAGTGGGGGGGACAGGAGGGGGGAATGAGGGTTGGGGTGTGTGTGAGAGGCTGGGGGGTGAGAGGAGGGTGGGTGAGAGGAGGGGGTGGGGGTTTAGAGGAGGGGGTGGGGGTTTAGAGGAGGGGGTGGGGGTGAGGAGGGGGTGGGGGTGAGAGGAAGGGGGGTGGGGTGAGAGGAAGAGGGGTGGGGGTTGAGAGGAGGGGGTGGGGTGAGAGGGTGGGGGTGGGGGTTGAGAGGAGGGGTGAGGGGGTTGAGAGGAGGGGGTGGGGTTGAGAGGAGGGGGTGAGGGGGTTGAGAGGAGGGGGGGTGAGGGGGTTGAGAGGATGGGGGGTGGGGGTTGAGAGGAGGGGGTGGGGGTTGAGAGGAAGGGGGGTGGGGGTTGAGAGGAAGGGGGGTGGGGGTTGAGAGGAGGGGGGGTGGGTTGAGAGGAGGGGGGTGGGGGTTGAGAGGAAGGGGGGGTGGGTTGAGAGGAGGGGGGGTGGGGTGAGAGGAAGGGGGGAGTGAGAGGAGGGGGTGGGCAGCATCTCTGGAGGTAGACAAAAGTGCTGGAGAAACTCAGCCGGTGCAGCAGCATCTATGGAGCGACGGAAATGGGCAACGTTTCGGTCCGAAACCCTTCAGTCTGCACTCTTCAGACCAATCCGCAACATTGCCTATCCCTTTGCTCCAGAGATGCTGCCTATCCCGCTGAGTTACTCCAGCATTTTGTGCTGTTCTTGGTTATAGCGGACAATTGGCTACACCATACTGGTCTGTTGTAGCAGGAATACTGTACAATGAAAATCCTACCTATAGCAGCACCACTTGCACATGGACTTGTACAATTTGGATTTTTGTATTTGTCTATAAACATAAATTTTGCAAGATAGTAAAAAGCTAGGATCTGTGTAGTTCCTTGTTATTACACAAAACTCATGGTTTGTTTTTGAAGACACCATTTTACAGAGGTGGAAAAATGAATGTAGCCACAGATGTTGTTTTAAATTGCCACTGGCACTAACTTCTTGAACATATCACTGGGAAATACCCCATGGTCTGTCTTTGGTACGGTTTCAATAGACAATAGGTACAGGAGTAGGCCATTCGGCCCTTCGAGCCAGCACCGCCATTCAATGTGATCAAGGCTGATCATCCCCAGTCAGTACCCCGTTCCTGCCTTCTCCCCATTTCCCCTGACTCCGCTATTTTTAAGAGCTCTATCCAGCTCTCTCTTGAAAGCATCCAGAGAACCGGCCTCCACCGCCCTCTGGGGCAGAGAATTCCACAGACTCGCAACTCTCAAGTCAAGTCAAGTCAAGTTTATTCGTCACATACACATACGAGATGTGCAGTGAAATGAAAAGTGGCAATGCTCGCGGACTTTGTGCAAAAAGACAAACAAACAAACAACCAAACAAACTATAAACACAATCATAAACACACACATATTCTTTTACATAATAAATATTGGAAGGAAAAACGTTCAGTAAAGTTAGTCCCTGGTGAGATAGGAGTTTACAGTCCGAATGGCCTCTGGGAAGAAACTCCTTCTCAACCGCTCCGTTCTCACCGCATGGGAACGGAGGCGTTTGCCTGACCGTAGCAGCTGGAACAGTCCGTTGCAGGGGTGGAAGGGGTCTCCCATGATTTTATTGGCTCTGGAGTTGCACTTCCTGATGTATAGTTCCTGCAGGGGGGCAAGTGAAGTTCCCATAGTGCGTTCGGCCGAACGCACTACTCACTGCAGAGCCTTCTTGTCCTGGGCAGAGCAATTCCCAAACCAGATGGTAATATTTCCGGACAAGATGCTTTCCACAGCCGCTGCGTAGAAGCACTGGAGGATCCTCGGAGACACTCTGAATTTCCTCAATTGCCTGAGGTGGTAAAGGCGCTGCCTTGCCTCTCTGTGAAAAGCAATGCCCACATTTATCCACTAATGTTAAACGTGAACTTGGCTTAGTATTCACTCTAGTCAGGAGGATCGAAATTGAAGATAGGTGGCAAAAAAGCCTTTAGTTTTGTTTTATCACGTGTACCAAGGTACGTGCGATACAGTCGAAGAAAAGACTTGAGTGAATGAATAAGTTTATTGGCCAAGTATTCACATACAAGGAATTTGCCTTGGTGCTCCGCCCGCAAGGGACAACATGACATACAGTGACTGTTAGGAATGACACATCAAACATTAAACATAAATGATTACAATCAAGCTGTCCACAGTGTACAGATAAATATGAGTTGAAGTGAACAGTTTTATGCTGTTTGGTGTGAAATGGATTGAAAGGGCGGTGGGAGAAGGCTCAGCAATAACTTTCAAAAAGGAATTGGATAAATGCGATTTGTTGGGAAAAGAGGCTCTACACCAACTCATTGCATCAACTTTCAAAGAGCCAGCACAAAGATAATCAAATGTTTGATTTTCTGCACTCTCTGATATATGCAGGGTGGGAAGATTGACATTGCTAGTGAGTTGTTGCTTAATGAGCAGTTACTTTCCATGCTTCACCCCAAAGATTTGGCCACAGGTGGCATATCGCACTCTGTAATGCTCATTAATGCTTTGGGATAGCTAATTATAGAGGTAGAAGGGACTTCATAGTACATGTTGACATTGACCACTGAGAAAATTTCACCGAATGAGACTTACAAACCCATGTCGCTTTCATTATATTATAGGCAACTTGGGGGAAATAGTCTTGTTGAAACTTGATGTGGTATCAAATATATCCCATTACATGCTGCATGGTTTCTAACACATTAGAAATGCAATGTGTACAGATACCTGCATTTTGAGGTTTACAGGTCCTCCCTAGACTCGACCTGAAACGTCACCTATCCCTTTTCTCCAGAGATGCTGCCTGACCTGCTGAATTACTCCAGCATTTTGTGTCTGTCATCGGTTTAAACCAGCATCTGCAGTTCCTTACCACACACCTCCATAGGTAATAACAGGTTCTGATCCTGTGACCTGTTTCTACCCCGATCAGTTTGCATTGGCAATGAGAGACACACTATTTTTTTCCAGCCAGCTGCTTTCCTAAGTAATCGTGTACAAAGCAGTTTAAGAGTTTTAAAGAGTTTTACTTGGCACTGAATTTATGTTCATAAGTGATTGGAGTAGAATTAGGCCATTCGGCCCATCAAGTCTACTCTGCCATTCAATCATGGCTGATCTATCTCTCCCTCCTAACCCCATTCGCCTGCCTTCTCCCCATAACCTCTGACACTGGACAGGATACGGCTTTTGAAACAATAATTTTGTGTTTTTTCTCAAGTTTCTGAAATCTTAAATTTTGCACCTTGGGTTTGTGGGAAGAAGCTTTCAAAGTTTAGAAACTATTGGACAGCCAAGATGCTCCAGTGTAATGGAGAGAAGGAATGGGTAACGTTTCGAGTCAATACCCTTCTTCAGACTGGAGGTGTCTTCTTGAATCTGAAGAAGGGTCTCAACCTGAAACTTCACCCATTCCTTCTCTCCAGTGCCTGTCCCGCTGAGTTACTCCAGCTTTTTGTGTCTATCTTCGGTTTAAACCAGCATCTGCAGTTCCTTCCTGCACTGCTCCGAGGTTGTCCGGAATGTACTTCGGACTTCTCCACCTGTGTTCAGTATCAGTGACTGTTGTCCCTTATACCCACTGTTTCCCTATCTTTCAGGGCCAATGGTGTATGGAATCTGCTTTTGCCCACTCTCCAAGCAGCAACAGCTTCAAGATCTCAAGGTTGCAGGTATGGGAGTCTAAACATCAAACATGACTGATAATGCAGTCAAACCAGAACCGTGCCGAAATCCAAACAAAGAAACAATTAGCCACATGAACAGTATATGTTGCATTTCTTCCGCTAGATTGTATATCTGTGCTCTGTTTTATGGATTTGATCATATAAACTTGGGTCTTTGCAGGATTTACAGTGAAAGAATTCTACTATCCTTATGCATTATGTTCTTTTAGTTTAGTTTAGAGATACAGTACAGAAACTGGCCGTTTGACCCACCAAGTCTGCACCGGCCAGCGATCCCCGCACGCTGACACTATCCTACACACACGCAGAGAATTCCACAGATTCACCACTCTCTGTGAGAAAAAGTGTTTCCTCGTCTCCGTTCTAAATGGCTTACTCCTTATTCTTAAACTGTGACCCCTGGTTCTGGACTCCCCCAACATGTTTCCTGCCTCTAGCGTGTCCAAACCCTTAACAATCTTATATGTTTCAATGAGATACCCTCTCATCCTTCTAAACTCCAGAGTGTACAAGCCCAGCTGCTCCATTCTCTCAGCATATGACAGTCTCGCCATCCCGGGAATTAACCTTGTTTTCTCAGAGATTTTCAGACACCTCCCACACTCCAAAGACGTACAGGGTTGTAGGTTAATTAGCTTGGTATGAGTGTAAAATTGTTCCTAGTGTGTGTAGGATGGTGTTAATGTGTGTGGGGATCGCTGGTCGGTGCAGACTTGGTGAGATGAAGGTCCTGTTTCCACATTGTATCTGTGGACTAAACTAAAGTTGATGTCAGTGATGTATGTATTTATGTATGTACTTAATCTATGAACCAATGTTGTATAACGTTAGTACCTCCACCAATGTAAAGTATTTTGGTCAACGAGAGTTGTTTTGTAAATGTGCTATAGAAATAAAAGTTACTTGACTTGACATTTCCGTTTTCTAACTTGCTTCATGCAGACTCCAAAACATTAACAGAGAAAGAGAGAGAGCGACTGTTTGCCAATCTAGATGAAGCAAAGGATTTTATTGGCTGGGCTCTGGAAATCATCTCACCCAATGTCATTTCGACAAGCATGCAACAAAGGTACGTCTCAACTTATCGACTTAACAGGAGGGATCCATTAATGAACAAGTCTAGCAATAGCTGGAATAAATCTAATCTGGTCAGTGACAGTGAAACCATGAATCAACTGCATGCGTATGATAAGACACTTATTTTTTTTATGTACAACCGCCCAGACGTTTCTGGCTGTGTGCTCGGTGGGTGTGACTGTGTCCTTTATAGGCTTGGGTAGAGTGGATGTGGAGAGGATGTTTCCACTAGTGGGAGAGTCTAGGACCAAGAGTCTTAGCCTCAGAATTAAAGGACGTTCCTTTAGGAAGGAGATGACGAGGAATTTCTTTAGTCAGAGGGTGGTAAATCTGTGGAATTCATTGCCACAGAAGGCTGTGGAGGCCAAGTCAATGGATATTTTTTAAGGCAGAGATAGATAGATTCTTGATTAGTATGGGTGGGTGTCAGGGATTATGGGGAGAAGCAGGAGAATGGGGTTAGAAGGGAGAGACAGATCAGCCATGATTGAATGGCGGAGTAGATTTGATGGGCCGAATGGCCTAATTCTGCTCCTATCACTTGATACAATGCATTTGAGCACTCTCATTTGTGTTTTCTCATTTTTATTTCCATACACTAAATCCATAGATCATTTGGCTCATTAAGTCTAGGCAGGCTCACAAACCACTTCCCTTCCCCGTAACCTAATGTGTCTCTGGTGCCCATCAACATCACTCCTCTCTTGGACACGCTAGAGGCAGGAAACATGTTCCCGATGTTGGGGGAGTCCAGAACCAGGGGCCACAGTTTAAGAATAAGGAGTAAGCCATTTAGAACGGAGACGAGGGAACACGTTTTCTCACAGAGAGTGGTGAGTCTGTGGAATTCTCTGCCTCAGAGGGCGGTGGAGGCCGGTTCTCTGGATGCTTTCAAGAGAGAGATAGATAGGGCTCTTAAAGATACGGAGTCAGGGGATGTGGGGAGAAGGCAGGAACGGGATACTGATTGGGGATGATCAGCCATGATCACATTGAATGGCGGTGCTGGCTCGAAGGGCCGAATGGCCTACTCCTGCACCTATTGTCTATTGTCTATTGTCTCTTGGTTCTCCTGCCACTCACCCACCCTCGGGGTAATTTAGAATAACTAGTTAACCTGCCAGCCAGCATGTTTTTGAGATATTAGAGGAAATCAGAGTACCTACAGGAAACCCACACTGCCACAGAGAGAGAACGCAAACTCTACAAGTAACGGATCTCAGAAGCCAGCTGTGCTCTGTGCTGCCCTATTTCCACCCGTCTAGCTATTATCAGGACAGTAGACATCTGTGTTCCATCCTTGTCAATAGAAAAATATATGGATAGGACAGGTTTGGAGGGATACGGGCCAAGCACAGGCAGGTGGGACTAGTGTAGCTGGAACATGTTGGCCGGTGTGTGGGCAAGTTGGGCCGAAGGGCCTGTTTCCACACTGTATCACTCTATGACTATGACTCTGCTGCTTTGATATAAACGAAGGCTTATAATGTGTGGGATAAAGTACAGTAAATCCTTGCTGGACCAAACCACAGTGGGGAGGGGGAGGGAGGTGGGGGGGGGGGGGGGGGAATTAGTGTCCATTATTGCCCACTGTCCGCTATAACTGCACTAGGGGGATAAATACTCAAATTTCTGCCACATGATTTCAGACTTCAGGAGACTCGAAGGGGGTGGACCAGTTGCTGACCAAACTTAATTCTTGTTTCCAAAACAGAACCAAATGTAACCTGAACACTTTGTCTCACGATTCTGCCATTGGACTCATCCAGTACGCGTTAGACAGTGGTGTCCAAGTGAGCGAGGTGAGTGGGGAAAAATGTACGGCAGAAATATGATTCTGTGTAAAAGTCAAATGTTGTTGGCAATGGAAATCTGCAATCAAATGATGGAAATCCCCTTTCTGTTGCTTAAGATCTGCGGAAAGAATGAATAGTGAAATCTATTGAACTTCTCCCCGTGACCAGGGGCGGAAAACTCGGGTGGGCCAGAGGGGACACGTCCCCCCCCATGTCTTGAGAGGTGGGGGACATCCCCGCCAGGTTAACCTGCCTGGGCTTGCGTTAAATATGGCCAGCGCGGAGAAGCAGCGCTGGTGTCCCGTCAGTCCAGACAGGGCTGTTAGTTAACCCGGTGAGACAGGCACAGTTGAGCTGCATTTTGCGCTGGATTGAGCCTCCGAAGCCTCACGCGCGTGTGTGTGAGTGTGCGCATGCGCCCGCGGCCGCCAAAAAATTGTGTCCCCCGTCCCCTCCATGTTTTGATATTGAGTTCCGCTCTTGCCTGTGACCATATGGGTTTTCTCCGGGTGCTCCAGTTCCCTCATATATTCCAAAAATCGTCCAAGTTTGTGGGTTAATTGGCTTCAGTAAAAACTTTTAATTGTCCCCAGTTTGTACGACAGAGTGCTAGTGTACGGGGTGATCGCTGGTCCTAGTGGACTCGGCTGGCCTGAAGGGCCTGTTTCCGCGTTTACCTCTAAATTAAACAAAACCAGTTGTGACTATTGTACTTTAGACTTAAGATGTTGGGGAGTCCAGAACAAGGGCTCACAGTTTAAGGATAAGGGGGAAGTCTTTTAGGACCGAGATGAGAAAAACATTTTTCACACAGAGAGTGGTGAATCTGTGGAATTCTCTGCCACAGAAGGTAGTTGAGGCCACAGTTCATTGGCTATATTTAAGAGGGAGTTAGATGTGGCCCTTGTGGCTAAATGTATCAGGGGGTATGGAGAGAAGGCAGGTACAGGATACTGAGTTGGATGATCAGCCATGATCATATTGAATGGCGGTGCAGGCTCGAAGGGCCGAATGGCCTATTCCTGCACCTATTTTCTATGTTTCTATATACTGCGTGGAAACAGGCCCTTCGGCCCACAGGGTCCGTGCCATCCAGCGATCACCCCGTACACTAGCACTATCCAACACACTAGGGACAATTTATAACTTACAGAAGCCAATTAACCAACAGACCTGTACGTCTTTGGAGTGTGGGAGGAAACCGGAGTACTCGGAGTAAAGCCGTGCAGGTCAAGGGGAGAACGTACAAACTCCGTTCGAGATCTTCGGTTTCCTCCCACACTTCAAAGACATACAGGTTTGTAGGTACATTGGCTTGGTATAAATGTAAATTGTCCCAAATAGACAATAGGCGCAGGAGTAGGCCATTCGGCCCTTCGAGCCAGCACCGCCATTCAATGTGATCATGGCTGATCATCCACAATCAGTACCCCGTTCCTGCCTTCTCCCCATATCCCCTGACTCCGCTATTTTTAAGAGCCCTATCTAGCTCTTCTTGAAAGCATCCAGAGAATCTGCCTCCACCGCCCTCCGAGGCAGAGAATTCCACAGACTCACCACTCTCTGTGAGAAAAAGTGTTTCATCATCTCCGTTCTAAATGGCTTACTCCTTATTCTTAAACTGTGGCCCCTGGTTCTGGACTCCCCCAACATCGGGAACATGTTTCCTGCCTCTAGTGTGTCCAAGCCCTTAACAATCTTACATGTTTCAATGAGATAACCTCTCATCCTTCTATACTCCAGAGTGTACAAGCCCAGCCGCTCCACTCTCTCAGCATATGACAGTCCTGCTATCCCGGGAATTAACCTTGTAAACCTACGCGGCACTCCCTCAATAGCAAGAATGTCCTTCCTCAAATTAGGGGACCAAAACTGCACACAATACTCCAGGTGTGGTCTCACTGGGGCTCTGTGTGTGGGCTAATATGTGTAGGATAGTGTTAATATGCGGGGATTGCTGGTCGGTGCAGACTCGTTGGGCCGAAGGGCCTGTTTTCGCGCTGTTTCTCTAGACAAAACTAAAGTAAATAGTGTACGGGTTTAAAGAAACTGAGAAAACTGTACATCTTTGACTGCAGTCACAAGGAATCTCCAACAAGGGAAATCGTGCTTGCATGCACTAATTAGCTGTAGTTGATGTCAAAGACAGGGATGGTTTGGCACCACGGTCTTCGTTATTACTGTCAACATGGATCACAAGCCGCCTGTTTAGTATTGCCACATACTTATTTCATCCAATATCCTGCCACGCTTGTCTTTGCAAATTCATGTTATTATGATTCAGCAAGTTTAATTTCCTTTTATCTCTCGTTATTGTCGAGCTATGTTTGCAGTGTCTAGACAGGATTATATCTCCAAAAACAGTTCGAATAATTGGTCATCTCTGCAGAAATGTGGCAACATTACTATGGCAACAGTAAAAGCAGAGAAACTGAGGAGTTATTGTCACTTAGACTTAGACTTAGATCCTTTATTTGTCATTCAGACCTTTCGGTCTGAACGAAATGTCGTTGCCTGCAGCCATACATATAATAATAAACAACAAAACACACAATAATATATTTAAGATTCCTTTTTCCCACCGCCAGTGTTATCTTATGCACTCATGAATTACTACCACTGGCCCGAATGGTTGATTTGCGAGTGTAATTTGGCCAGCTGAGTGTCTATGAGCAGGATAAATGATTAGCTTTTGGTCTTATAAAGTTTGGGCAAGCTTTTGCTTTTGTGCAACAAAGTTCTCTTGGTTGTGAATCAATGTGAACTGTTGGCCTGGAGGACTTTCATTAATAACTGACTGAAATTAGAGCACCACTTTTAATGTTTAATAATAAAATAATGTTTTTACCAGACACGCATAATGTAATATTAATTTCTATTGCTGTGAACTTATGCTTAAAATTCACAATTTGGCTATCAAAGTGTATATAGTAGTAGAGTAGTAGCTCCTATTTTCTTCCTCTGTGAGATTCATCGTCAACTTTCATTAGATTGCATGCTTTTAATGATAAAATTCAAATAGACAAAAAAGCTGCAATTTTGGTAAAGTGACAATTCATCTTGTCCAAGCTGGAGAAAATGGAGATGTTTGGGTTAATTGCACTTCCCATCTTTTGGTCGGTGGTCTTGTAGGTTATGGCACTTTGGTTGTCTGAAAATATGATGAAGGTTTCTGCCACCACTACTCTTTCAGGGGGTGAGGTTTTGATCCCTTGCTGTTCTTTGCATGGAGGGCAATACCATGCAAGGTTCCTCATCTCCACTCTAACAGCCGAACACTTAGCCCATTGTGCCATCTGTCATCCCACAACTCTACTTGTTGATCGTTCATCCAATGAATAGATACAAAATGCTGGAGTATCTCAGCGGGACAGGCAGCATCTCTGGGAGAAGGAATGGGTGACGTTTCGGGTCGAGACCCTTCTTCAGACTGAGAGTCATCTAAATATAGCCTGATCTTTTAATCATTTTATGCAAGTTAATAATACCTCCCCTCAGGCTGGTCTACTTCATGGAAAACACGGCCATCCCAACCAATTTCTTCGCGTGAACAAAATTCGCCAATCCAGAGTATCTTTTACAAATCTCCTCTGCATCCTCTTGTTTTTCTGTGTTGATCGGAACTGTGTCGGAAGGAACTGCAAACACTGGTTTACACCGAGGATGGGCACAAAATGCTGGAGTAACTCAGCGGGACCGGCAGCAGCATCTCTGCAGAGTTCAAGTTCAAGTGAGTTTATTGTCATGTGTCCCTGTATAGGACAATGAAATTCTTGCTTTGCTTCAGCACACAGAACATAGTAGGCATTTACTACAAAACAGATCAGTGTGTCCATATACCATAATATAAATATATACACACATGAATAAATAAACTGATAAAGTGCAAATGACAGAAAATGGTTATTAATAATCAGAGTTTTGGCCGAGCCAGGTTTAATAGCCTGATGGCTGTGGGGAAGTAGCTATTCCTGAACCTGGTTGTTGCAGTCTTCAGGCTCCTGTACCTTCTACCTGAAGGTAGTAGGGAGATGAGAGTGTGGCCAGGATGGTGTGGGTCTTTGATGATACTGCCAGCCTTTTTGAGGCAGCGACTGCGATAAATCCCCTCGATGGAAGGAAGGTCAGAGCCGATGATGGACTGGGCAGTGTTTACTACTTTTTGTAGTCTTTTCCTCTCCAGGGCGCTCAAGTTGCCGAACCAAGCCACGATGCAGCATGCTCTCTACTGTGCACCTGTAGAAGTTAGAGAGAGGATGACGAATGTGTGATGTTTCAGGTCGAGGCCCTTCTTCTGACGCCTGAAGAAGGTTCTCGACCCGAAACATCACCCATTCCTTCTCTCCAGAGATGCTGTCTGTCCCGCTGAGTTACTCCAGCATTTTGTGTCTATCTTGATCAGATCTCCAGTTTATAAGAAGCTATTCTGGATTTTCAAAACAAGGTGGAAGTGCTACTTGTGAGAGAATGTTTCTACCCAACTGTGTTCTGATGTGCCTTTCTCTATCTGTAGGTATATGTAGACACAGTTGGACCTGCTGAGAAATACGAGGCAAAGCTGAAGCAGCGTTTTCCAGAGCTTGAGGTTACAGTCAGACCCAAGGCTGATTCCCTATTCCCAATTGTCAGTGCAGCCAGTATTTGTGCTAAGGTGAGTGTTGAGCGATCGGTAATACATTGCCTTCCAATTCTGGCAACAGAATGTTATGGCTTATTGGAGCACAGGAGGATGAGGGGTGATCATATAGAGGTGCATAAAATCATGAGAGGAGTAGATCGGGTAGACGCACAGAGTCTCTGGCCCAGTGGACCAAGGACCAGAGGATGTCGTTTTAAGGTGAAGGGGAAAAGATTTAATAGGAATCTGAGGGGTAACATTTTCACACAAAGGGTGGTGGGTGTATGGAGCGAACTGCCAGAGGAGGTAGTTGAGGCTGGGTCTATCCAAACATTTAAGTCAGGTCAAGTCAAGTCAAGTCACATTTATTTATATAGCACGTTTAAAAAACAACTCTCGTTGGCCAAAGTGATTTGCATTTGTTATAAGAATAGTATAAACAAACAAACTACATACATATAGCCCCCGCTCAATGGACGTCAGGAAAGGCTTGGGAGTATAGATAAGTTAAGAAACAGTTAGACAGGTACATGGATTGGACAGGTTTGGAGGGATATGGACCAAATGCGGGCAGGTGGGACCAGTGTAGCTGGGACATGTTGGCCGGTGTGGGCAAGCCGAAGGGCCTGTTCCACACTATGACTCTATACCTCTGGCTCAATCAGGTCTTACCACCATCTTTTCCAAGGCAGGCAGGGACAACCAATTTCTCCCTCTCAGGTCTCCACTCCCTGAGAAGCAATAACATTTGAAACTACCATCGCAGATGAAACCGTGAGGCTCAATTCCTGCAGGGTAAAGTGTGTGCCAACCATTTAGCATATTAATATTACAGCATTTTCATTTTCTGGGTAGCTCCGTTCTTTAATCATCATTAATTATTGGTTGGGTGCATGCGGGCTTAACATCACAATTGCATTCATAGATGTTATCATTTTAGAAAATTGACTGCAGTTTGAATTTCTACTTTGGATCAGTATGACACAATTTGGCGCTAAAATGGTTTTGCTTTTGTTTAGTTTAGTTTAGATATACAGCGCGGAAACTGACCCTTCGGCCCATCGAGTCCACACCGACCAGTGATCCCCGCACACCAACACTACCCTACACACACACTAGGGGCAATTTTTAAATTTATACCAAGCCAATGAACCTACAAACTTGCATCTCTTTGGACTGAATGTTCAAGAAGGAACTGCAGATGCTGGAAAATCGAAGGTAAACAAAAATGCTGGAGAATCTCAGCGGGTGAGGCAGCATCTATGGAGCGAAGGAAATAGGTGATGTTTCAGGTCTGAAGAAGGGTTTTGACCTGAAATGTCGCCTATTTCCTTCGCTCCATAGATGCTGCCTCACCCGCTGAGTTTCTCCAGCATTTTTGTCTGTCTTTGGACTGAACATTATTGAGACATTTGCAAATATGTTTCCTTACCAAACTGCAGTATGAACCGAAATGTTACCAACATGTTAGTGTTTCATTAAGTGCGTTGTGGAAATGTTTTTTTTCTCTCTTTAGCACCAAATCCCCAGCATATTGTGTTTCAATGTGAAGCACTACAAAGTATGACCAGTGGATGGCAATGTTGTGTTGTCCTCTTCAAATTAAAAACAAAATCAAATTTACAGTTTGATCTGTTAGGTTTAGGGAATATTATGACATTCCTAGTGTGTATTTTGTAGCAAGAAAAATCTTTTTAAAAAAATTGAAAGGCTATTTTGTAAGACGACTGGATAGGTACATGGATATGCAGGGAATGGAGCGGTGTGGGTTATGGGCAAGCAGATATGAGTTTGTCTTGGCATCAATGTCCGCACAGATATTGTGGGCTGAACGCCCTGTACTGTTCAATACGATACGATACGATAGAAATATATTTATCTCAGGAGGGAAATTGGTCTGCCAACAGTTGCATAAGAAATATAAAAAATGCAATTCAAAGTGGGATTCTGAAATGTGTATGCTAGTTTAGAGATAGGTTTCAAAGGTATTTTATTGTCACATGCACCAATTAAAGTACAGTGATATGCAAATTACCATGCAGCCATTCAAAAAAAACCCAACAAGACACATAACTACATAAGAGTTAACATAAACATCCACCACAGTGGATTCCCCACATTCCTCACTGTGATGGAAGGCAAAAAAGTCCAATCTTTTCCTCTTTATTCTCCCGCGGTCGGGGCAGTCGAACCATCCTTTGGGGCGATCGAAACTCCCGTGTTGGGGCGATCGAAACTCCCGCGTTGGGGCGATCGAAACTCCCGTGTTGGGGCGATCGAAACTCCCGCGTTGGGGTGATCGAAACTCCCACGGCTTGGAGTTCCCGAAGTCGGTCTCTGACCAGAGACCACGGGCTCCGTGATGTTAAGTCCGCAAGCACCCACGGTTGGAGCTCCAAGGTCAACCCCTGACAGCTCCCTGTCGATCTCCACCAACTCCTCGATGTTAGGCCGCAGTGCAGACGGAGATATGATACGGATCTCTGTCGAGGTAAGAGATTGGAAAAAGTTTCCCCCGACCCCACCCCCCGCATAAAACAAGCTGAAGGACACTAAAAACATACATTTAACACCTACAATTAAAACACAAAGGAAAGGACAAACAGACTGTTGGCGAGGCAGCCATTGCTGGCGCCACCTGGTGGATACGGTGGCCCTTTGGCCCAACGAGTCCACACCGACCCGCGATCCCTGCGTATTAACACTACCCAACACACACTAGGGATAATTTTACATTTATACCAAGCCAATTAACTCATGAAAAGATTGTATGGATTGCTATTAATGATCCTAAGTTATATATTTTGAACGTAATACTGGAAATTAACTGAAAACCGTAGAGCTATTGACTGACTGACCTTTGACTTGCATCCCCTGTTTAGGTCGCAAGAGACCATGTCGTTCAGTCATGGAAGTTTATTGAAGATCTGGGAGACATAAACTTGGATTATGGTTCAGGATATCCCAACGGTGAGATTCGGCAATAAGTGGTCATGTGATGGGCTCAGTGGGGTGGGAAGTGCTTTGCTTATTACTTTTTTGGTTTAATTTAGTTTAGAGATACATCGCAGAAACAGGCCCACCGAGTCGACACCGACCAGCGATCCTTGCACATTCACACCACCCTGCACATACTAGGGACAATTTACATTTATACCAAGTCAATTTATACCAAGCTGTAGAAAATGCAATTTCGTTCTAACCAAGCTGTTTGAATGACAATAAAAGGCATTCCATTCTATTCTAAATTAACCTACAAACCTGTACGTCTTTGGAGTGTGGGAGGAAACTGAAGATCTCGGAGAAAACCCACGTGGTTACGGGGAGAACGTACAAACTCCGTACAGACAGCACCCGTAGTTAGGCTCCAATCCAGGTCTCTGGCGCTGTAAGGCAGCAACTCTACCACTGCGCCATCCCACTACTGGGATAATTTGGAAAGTTTAGGCTAGATTTTTCAAGGGATGAAAAAGAATTGAACCTGTCAAAAATTACTTAAAACTTTCTCAGTCTGAACTGTTTTTGTTTCTAGTTTTTTGTTGATACCTGCAATGGTTCTTATTTTCTCAGAAGTATTTGACGTAGAATGATAAAACTATCATCGGAAAAATAGGATCAATAATGAATAGAAATGCAGATATCAACAAAAACTAGAGACAAAAGTTTCTAGTTTTTAGCATAGGCTAGTTTTATGTGGAGAGGATGTTCCCACTAGTGGGAGAATCTAGGACTAGAGGTCACAGCCTCAGAATTAAAGGATGTTCTTTTAGGAAGGTGATGAGGAGAATTTCTTCAGTCAGAGGGTGGTGAATCTGTGGAATTCTTTGCCACAGGAGGTTGTGGAGGCAAAGTCTGGATATTTTTAAGGCAGAGGTAGATAGATTCTTGATTAGTACGGGTATCAGAGGTTATGGGGAGAAGGCAGGAGAATGGGGTCAGGAGGGAGAGATAGAACAGCCATGATTAAATGGTGGAATAGACTTGATGGGCCGAATGGCCTAATTCTGCTCCTATCACATGACCTTTATCTAGTGTATACATTGCATTATTTTGGATATTATTGAGGCAGCAAGCTAGAGGGGGAATCGAGGATATGTTGGACTGAGCCCTTTTCCCTCATGAAGTACATTACTCTCCTATTGGCCCTGTTCATGTTTGTACCTGATAGTAATTTTCTTTGAGACATCACACGAACATTGAGTTATCGGGAACAGCTGAATCAAGGTTGCTGTTCGACATTTACAGCCAACATGTTGAGGAAACAATCACAAATATTATTTCTGTGGAAATTGAAACTCTTGTAAAAGATGGCAGCATGAATTGTTTAATTCTGACCAGATTGTTTTGTTTATTTTCACGTGCACTGAGATACAGTCAAAAGCTTTTTTGTTGCGTACTATCCAGTCAGCTGATAGACTATCCATGATTGCAACCAAGCCGTCCACACTGTGCAGATACAGGATAAAAGGAATGACAAGGTAAAGTCCGATTAAAGATAGTCCAAGGGTTTCAAATGAGGAGATGGTAGTTCAGGATTGCTCCCTAGTGGTGACAGGATGGTTCGGTTGCCTGATAACAGCAGGGAAGAAACATCCCTGAATCTGGAGGTGTGAGTTTTCCACACCTTCCAAATTCTGTGCCTCTTGCGTGATGGGAGAGGGGAGAAGAGGGAGTGTCTGGGATGAAATTCAAAGGTAACTAATTCTATTATTGTGTTCTCACTAAAGGCTCACATTATAACGAAAAATAAACGTATATCAACAACACTTTCCCTTTTAAAAAATTTATGTCTGCATTATTTGTTGTTTGGTTTTTAAGCTAATGATGGATTAAAATGGTTTAGTTGCGATTGCACAAAGCAACAGATGGGCTTAATTTAATTGGCGGTGATTTCTTGTGTACGTTATCTGGGGAGTTTTGACTTGTGCAATTGTTTTTGATAAATGCCTTTGGTGATTTTGTCTATTCCCTTTCCAGTCGCAACCAGGGCTTGTTACTGCCCATGTAATTCAGAGGCCATCTGACAGGTTTAAACTCGGGGCAAATGGTCTTAGATTAGTGGCACCAACCAATCCATCACACTTAGCACATTGGATTTATATTGGAAACTGCTAGGGAGGGGTTTCCTAGGTACCAGGTCATCGGAGATGTCCTCATTCTTTAAGAAACTGGGGTTCCCCCCTTCCATTATAGATGAGGCTGTCACTAGGGTCTCCTCGATATCCCACAGCTCTGCACTTGCTGCCCTTCCCCCCATTGTTTAGAAGGACAGAGTCCCCCTTGTCCTCACCTTCCACCCCATCAGCCGTCACATGCAGCATATGTTTAAGAAGGAACTGCAGATGCTGGAAAAATCTAAAGTTGACAAAAAATGCTGGAGAAACTCAGCGGATGAGGAAGCATCTATGGAGAAAAGGAGTAGGTGACGTTTTGGGTCGAGACCCTTCTTCAGACAGTCACATACAGCATATAATCCTCCAACATTTTCGCCAGGTCCAACAAATCCCACTGCTGGCCATATCTTCTCATCCCCACCCCTTCCTGCTTTCCGCAGAGACCGTTCTCTCCGCAACTCCCTGGTCAACTCGTCCCTTCCCACCCAAACCACCCCCTCCCCAGGCACTTTCCCTTGCAACCGCAGGAGATGTAACACCTGTCTCTTTACCTCCTCCCTGGACTCCGTCCAAGAACCCCGACAGCCTTTCCAGGTGAGGCAGAGGTTCACTTGCACCTCTTCCAACCTCATCTACTGTATCCGCTGCTCCAGGTGCCAACTCCTGTACATCGGCGAAACCAAGCGCAGGCTCGGCGATCGTTTCGCTGAACACCTCCGCTCAGTCCGCCTGAACCTACCTGATCTCCCGGTTGCTCAGCACTTCAACTCCCCCTCCCATTCCCAATCTGACCTTTCTGTCCTGGGCCTCCTCCATTCTCAGAGAGAGGCCCAGCGCAAATTGGAGGAACAGCACCTCATATTTTGCTTGGGTAGTTTACACCCCAGCGGTATGAACATTGACTTCTCTAATTTCAGATAGCCCTTGCTTTCCCTCTCTCTCCATCCCCTCCCCTTCCCCAGTTCTCCCACCAGTCTTACTGTCTCCGACTACATTCTATCTCCCGCCCGCTCCCTTTACATCAGTCTGAAGAAGGGTCTCGACCCGAAACATCACCCATTCCTTCACTCCAGAGATGCTGCCTGTCCCGCTGAGTTACTCCAGCATTTTGAGTCTACCTTCGATTTTAAACCAGCATCTGCAGTTCCTTCCTATACGCCTATATATTTGTTACAGTTTTTCATTGTGAGGGGGGTGGGGGGGAAGGTCCCGGTGTGGGGGGACCGCCATGAGGGGAGGGAGGGGGTGAACAAGCGTGGCCTGGTGCGGGATTCATTACTTTGTCTGTGCCCTTTATGTAGTGACTATTTGCATACCTGGGTATACAAGCAAAGAATTTCACTGTGACTTGTCACATGTGACAATAAAGTATACATTCAATTCAATTGAAGATCTGATTGTCTTTGTTTTCAACAGACCCTAAAACAAAGGCATGGATGGCGAGCCATGTGGACCCTATTTTTGGTTATCCACAGTTCGTACGTTTCAGTTGGAGCACAGCCCAGACTATATTGGATAACCGAGCAGTACCTGTTCACTGGTATGTAATGAATGACTTGCTTAGTTAATCTATGGTTGAAGTGTTCTGTTTAAGGAGCAAACCTTAAGTCTGAGGAAAAGTCCCGACTCAGAACGTCACCTATCCATGTTCTCCAGTGCTGCTGCTGCCCGACCTGCTGAGTTAGCCCAGCACTTTTCTGGAATAGATACATTATTTGTATTATTGTTCCATTCTTAAACCCCTTGTCCCACGGTACGAGTTCATTCCAAGAGTTCTCCCGGGTTTGCCCTGATTCGAACTTGGAGATTTACGGTAATGGCAACTCTGGGCTCTCGTGGACATTTTTCATCATGTTGAAAAATCTTCACGAGTCTTCCCGTGCTTACCTGCCGTTAGCGAGTCTTCCCGAGTACCTACCGTTAGCGCTAAGAGACGTCCCTGAGCTCCGACGTACCCTCTACATTCATTCTCCGTGCTTACCATGAGTTTTTAAACTCGGGAGAGCTCTTGGAATGAACTCGTACCGTGGGACAGGGCTATAAGCTCTGCAATGATTGCAACACTCCAGCAGGTGGCTCCATTTCCATAGGTATTCTCTCAGGAACGTTGCACACAAGTATATTGGAATATGGTGCTCATTTTGATATGAAGGCAGCACAATGTTACAGATACATCCTCGTAGAAGAGAGGAAGGGATTTACAATTTCTTATTTTTATCACTTATTTTAGAAGGAAAAAAAAAGCTCGTGGCAGCCAATGAATTGTATCATTATGCACCTCGAGTGTTTTATGCAAAGAATTATTTTTGCAATGAGTCTGTCTTGTGTTTGCAAGAATATATGGTTACATAAACAAGATGCTATCAAGCATAGGCAATGCGCAGGCATCTTTTTTTATGGTTGAATACATTTGCAAAAGGAGCAGTAGTGCAAACTCAGTGCATGTGGATACAAGAATTAGGATGAATTCTCCAATTCCTGCTTGACTAGATGGATAGGACCTGGGTGGCACAGTGGGGCAGCGGTAGAGTTGCTGCCTTACAGCGCCAGAGACCCGGGTTCGATCCTGACTACGGGTGCTGTCTCTACGGAGTTTGTACGTTCTCCCCGTGACCTGCTTAGGTTTTTTTCCGGGAAGCTCCAGTTTCCTCCCACACTCCAAAGACGTATAGATTTGTAGGCTAATTGGCTTGGTATAAATGCAATATGTCCCTAGTGTGTGTAGGATAGTGTTAGTGTACAGGGATCAATAGACAATAGGTGCAGGAGTAGGCCATTCGGCATTTCGAGCCAGCACCACCATACAATATGATCATGGCTGATCATCCACAATCAGTACCCCGTTCCTGCCTTCTCCCCATATCCCCTGACTCCACTATCTTTAAGAGCTAAATCTAACTCTCTCTTGAAAGCATCCAGAGAATTTGCCTCTACTGCCGTCTGAGGCAGAGAATTCCACAGATTCACAACTCTTGGGGTGAAAAGGTTTTTCCTCATCTCCGTTCTAAATGGCCTACCCCTTATTCTTAAACTGTGGCCCCTGGTTCTGGATTCCCCCAACATCGGGAGCATGTTTCCTGCCTCTAGCGTGTCCAATCCCTTAATAATCTTATATGTTTCAATCCATCTGCAGATCGCTCGTCTGCATGCACTCTGTGGGCCGAAGGGCCTGTTTCTACTCTGTATCTCTAAACTAAAACTAAACCTCAATTCATCTTGCCTGAAGGAGGGCAAGATAGTTAACACATCCTTTTTCATTACTACCTGAGGATGCTGGCTTTGACTTCACAAATCTAATCGCGCTTCTGAAGTGAATTGACAACCAAATTAAAACAGTTGTCCCCACTTCCGTAGTTTGGTTCTACATTCCCAGGTAGATCAAGGCATGAGTTGCCTTATGGTGTGCTTATCTAATGCATTCTGTAAAGAGTGCCATAGTGCCAAATAAACACACTAATATTTGGATCATAGTATTCTTTAAATAGTGGTTGATATAATGTTGATTGTTACAGCGCACATCAGATGAAGGAAAAACTGGTTACGTTTCGTTTAGAGATACAGCATGGAAACAGGCCCTTCGGCCCATCGAGTCCATGCTGACCAGCGATCCCCCGTACACTAGTTCTATCCTACACACTGGGGACAAATTGCAGAAGCCAATTAACCTTCAAACCTGTACGTCTTTAGAATGTGGTAAGAAACCGGAGCACCCTGAGAAAACCCACGTGGTCAGGGGGTGATCGTGCAAGCTCCGTACAGACAGCACCCGTGGTCAGGATTGTACCCGGGTCTCGGGCGCTGTAAGGCAGCAACTCCACCGCTGTGCCACCGTGCCTCTGGTTCAGGCATGGAGGAATGTTAGAGGCGGGAGTCATCGGAGGGTGAGAATATGTTGTGGGTATTATGCTGAAATTAAACTTGTTCATTAACACGCTCTATCTCCCTTGAATTGTGCAAGTTTGTAAAATCAGTGATCTGGTAGATGTCTTCCTATCACCAGCACAGCGGGTTGATAAATGATCTGTTTCTCTGTGTTCACCTTGTCTGGTTTGCCTGAAACCCTCTAGCTGATGGGCTTACTAAGTAATTTGCATTGATTTTATTTATTTTTGGAGTCCACTTTCCCAGCTTTTAACAGGCAGTTTGTTTCAGCGTGACAGAGTGAAAGCAAGTCCCGTCACCTTTGCTTTTAACCTTTTTGTTTTCGACTTTCACAGCAGTGGCTTGTGTTGCTGCATTGCAATGAGAAAAGATTTTGAAGCCTTGTTTAATATAAACCATGCAATAGCACATCTGTGAGGCAAAATTCAGATTCAGATTCAGAAAACTTTATTGTCTGTCGTAACAGAAAATCTTCTTTGACGTGGCTCAACATACAACCAGGACAATGTACTGATAAGCAGTCATACAACACAGATTTCTGCGAGCACACACAGTGTGTATAGATCTTAAAAGCAAGTATAAAGATTAAAAACTGTAAATATAGACAAGATAAAAGTTGTGGATACGTGTAAAGTGACAGTGCGTCAGGGTTAATTTGTCCCTTGTTCATTTTTTATTTAAACTGTTTATGGCAATGGGTATGAATGAGTTTTTGTGGATGTTTTTCTTGGATAGGGGGACTTTATACTTTATAAAATGTATTCCCAGTGATGTTCAAGAAGGAACTGCAGATGCTGGAAAATCGAAGGGAGACAAAATTGCTGGGGAAACTCAGCGGGTGCAGCAGCATCTATGGAGCGAAGGAACTAGGCAACGTTTTGGGCCAAAACCCTTCTTCAGACACTTCCCAGTTCACTGCCCCCACCCCCACCCCCTCCCCAAATTAACAGGCAGTTTCTTCTTGAATAATTCCAGATAGATCCTCTTTTCGCCTACCAAAGACCTAATTACTGTCCTGAATCATTCTGGTCATCACCCGTACTCACACAGAATAGTGAAAGGCTTGGATAGAGTGGATGTGAAAAGGATGTCTCCGCTAGTAAGGTCACAGACTCAGAATTAAAGGACGTTCTTTCAGGAAGGAGATTAGGAGAAATTTCTTTAGTCAGAGGGTGGTGAATCTGTGGAATGCTTTGCCTCGGAAGGCTGTAGGTGCCAAGTCAGTGGATATTTTTAAGGCAGAGATAGATAGATTTTTGATTAGTATGTGTGTCAGAGGTTATGGGGAGAAGGCAGGAGAATGGGAGAATAGGAGGGAGAGATAGCTCAGCCATGATTGAATGGTGGAGTGGACTGGATGGGCCGAATGGCCTAATTCTGCTCCAATCACATGACCTTATTCCTTGTTCTTGTGAGAGCAGCAAAAGTTTCCTTGGTTTAAGCTGATAAACACACCTGTTGTGAAATGGCCCATTAGCTTTCAACAATTGCAATTCTTTTCTAGGTCTATTAGTTTACCTTCAACATGCACTTAAGAGTTTTAGTTTAGTTTAGAGATACAGCGCAGAAACAGGCCCTTCGACCCACCGAGTCTGCACCGACCAGCGATACCCACACACTAACACTATCCTACACACACTAGGGACAATTTTGCATTTATACCAAGCCAATTAACCTACAAAACTGTATGCCTTTGGAGTGTGGGAGGAAACCGAAGATCTCGGGGTGAAAACCACCCGCTGTCTGGATCGAACCCGGGTCTCTGCCGCTGCAAGCTCTGTAAGGCGGAACTCTACCGCTGCGCCGCCGTGCTGATAGCACGGCTAACGAAAGAGTCGGCAAAGACAGAGTGCTCGAGTAACTCAGCGGGTCAGGTAGCATCTCTGGAGAATATTGGATAGAAAGGACACATCCATATTCTCCAAAAATGTTGCCTGAGATGCTGTGTTATACAGCACTTTGTCATCTCTTAATTATGAGCTGCTTGTATTCTAATAACCAAGGTTATTAAAATACTACTGGAGATCCATCTACATGTAGGTCCATCTACACTTGTTTAGAGTTATACAGCACGGAAATGGGCCCTTCGGCCCAACTAATTCATGCCGACCAAGATGCTCTATTGGAGCTGGTCCCGTTAACCCATGTTTGATCCATATCCCTCTAACCTTATGTGAGCCGCTTCTCATAATCTCATCGCTGTCGTGTATACGTTTTAATTGTGCAGGTTCGGCGTTGGAGCTTTTAAAACCTTTTTGAGCTTTTTTGCACCTAAGAAAAGTGGATCGGAAAGGCAGAGGAATCGGGATTAAAGCTCGTCAGTAAAACCAAACAATGATGGTATTCATGAGGCCTTGGCTGTGGTAGCACTTTGCACATTTCAAATCGGATGGGTTCAATGGTCTTTTTGTGAGAGTTGAGCGTGTAATCGTGTTGTTCTTTAGCGCCGAGCCAACGTCTTTTTAGCAAGATATTCAATTGAGCTGCTAGCTGAAGCGGATGCCAAAAGTTCAGTGTTTCTCTTGAAGCCCTGTCCCTCCACTTTCTGCACTTGTCAATCTTACTGTATCCTCTTGAACAGATTACCATTCATTAGTTTTGTGGCTGCCAAAACTGTTTATGGTACTGTGCTGTGCACAATTTAGTTGCCATATTTCCCAGTGTAACGGTAGTAATCTTGCTTCCAAAATAACTTTTGATTGAAATTCTCTGGGATGTTTTGAGCTCACAGAAAGTGCTACGTGAAGGCATCTATTTCTACACATCAAATACTGACGCTTCTCCTTAAAGCAATTGAGAGTAAGAAATAATATTAAACTTGCGCCCTTGAAACTTGGGTTATTTGATTTCTGATTTTCTACAGTGTGACATATGCGGCAATTTTAAGATTAATGAATAAGTTTATAGGCCAAGTATTCACATACAAGGAATTTGCCTTGGTGCTCCGCCCGCAAGTGACAACACGGCATACAGTGACAGTTACGAATGACACATTAAACATTAATAATAAAACATTATTGATTAAACATGTGAATGAAATAAAATACCAGAGCAACAGGAGGCTACAGATTTTTGGTTATTGAGTGGAGCTACTACTCGTGGGAAAAAAAGCTGTTTTTATGGCTGGCTGTGGCAGCTTTGACAGTCCGGAGTCGCCTTCCAGAGGGAAGTGATTAAAGAGTTTGTGGCCAGGGTCAGAGATGATCTTACCAGCTCGCTTCCTGGCCCTTGCAGTGTACCACAGTGTGCCACACGCAATTATATGCAAAATAGCACCCAACCCAGGAGACGATTTGCCTGCTAGCCACAGAAGTAGATCAACAATCACATATCACAATCGTTCCACGCTCTTAAATCTCTACTCCTACAGCGACATTTCTGACTTTACCTATGCTTGCACTGAACGTTATTCCCTTATAATGTATCTATACGGAAATGGCTCGATTGGAATCATGTGTTGTCTTTCTGCTGAGTGGATAGCAGGCAACAAAAGCTCTTCACTGTACCTCGGTTCACGTGACAATAATCAAAAAGGAACTACTCATTATTGGGGCAGATCATTAAAATATGAAGTTCAAAGGTGGTTTGAAACATTGGAAATGAATGAAATGCCTTTATTTGTCATTGTAAGCACTGCATACAACAAAATTGTTGTTGCTACTTCATTGGTGCATAATATACAAACATAAAAACACAGGACACAATTTAAAAACAATGTTTAAAACTAGGTATTAAAATAAGTAAGTAATCAGTACTGTACATGGTGATAGTAAAGTTCTAGGTGGGTAGCAGCATGGAAGAGTGCAGCATGAATAATACTCAGTGTTTTTTCATATTGAGTGCTTTGGGGAAGAAACTGTCTCTGAGTGCACAGTGAATAAATAAATTATACTTTATTGTCAAATATACCTAGGTACAATATTACCAATACAAATGATTGGGAACTGAGATGAGCTAGATTATTGTGTGTGGTGCACCTTCTCTTCCGTTCTACCTCATGCTACAAAATGGAGTTCCCATTTTGCCTAGCGGGTGTTGCAGGAGTTTGCCCATTCTTATTTCAATCACAAAACATGGGTCTCTTTGCCGACTCTTTCTTTAGCCTTGCTATCAGCACGGTGGCGCAGCAGGCAGAGTTGCTGCCTTACAGAGCTTGCAGCGGCGGAGACCCGGGTTCGATCCCGACTACTGGTGCTGTTTGTACGTTCTCCCCGTTACCGCGTGGGGTTTTCTCCGAGACCTTCGGTTTCCCTCTCACACTCTAAAGACGTACAGGTTTGTAGGTTAATTGGTTTGGTATAGATGTAAAAATTGTCCCTAATGTAGGATAGTGTTAATGTGTGGGGATTGCTGGTTGGTGCACACTCAGTGGGGCCGAAGGGCCTGTTTCCACGCTGTATCTCTAAAAAAAAAATGATTCTCCGTCCTGCTCCATCCACTTGATGGATTCTACAATGTCCAATTTGACTGTGTATGTCGGCAGTTTTTATCTTCTCTTGAGTCAGGGGGTTTTAAGCTGCTTGATGTTATAAGTAATTGCATGGGACATGCCGCCACTGGCCATTGCTGCATGACTTCAACAGTTGACTTGTTGACAAATTCAGTGTAAAATACATGGGGTTATTCTGCCTGAGGTTTTAGTGTCAGGCAGCACGGAAACAAGTTCTTCAGCCCGACTCGCCCATGCCAACGTAGATGACTGATCTAATCTAGTCCCATTTGCCTGCATTTGGCCCAAATCAATCTAAACCTTTCCTATCCATGTACCTGTCCAAGTGCCTTTTAACTATTGATATTCTACCTGCCTCAACTACCTCCTCTGGCAGCTCATTCAATATATCCACCACCTTCTGAGTGAAAAAGTTGCCTCTCAGTTTCCTATTAATTCTTAGATAAACACAAATAACTCATCGGGACTGACAGCATCTCCGGAGAGAAGGAATGGGTGGTGTTTTCATCAGATTAATAGTTCTTCATATTAATTATTTCTACTCCCACCTTAAACCAATGTCCTCTGGGTCTTGATTTGTTTTCATGGGTAAAGGACTCTGTGCATTTAACCGATCTATTCGCCTTACACTTTTATATACCTTTATATAAAATCATCCCTTCGCCTCCTGTGCTCCAAGGAATAAGGTCTTAGCTTTCCCAATCTCTCGATTTAACTGAGGGCCCTCGAGTCCTGGTAACTTCCTAGTAAATCTGCCTTTGTTTTCCACTTGGCTTTGTGGCTTTGTTCTTCGATTGGATACCACAGTGTATATTATATGGTTGATAGCATCTTATTTATGCAGTTTTGCACTGTGGCCAACCATTAAGGAATTGAATGGATGACATTTGAGTGGGCTGTTTCGTCTGTGATGACAAGCCTGAGACCACCAGGAAAAGGGAATGAATTCCATAAAAGTTGAGGGAATTCAAGAAGACCTGGAATTGAATTCATTGCCACTGTGCGGGCCACGTCAATGGATGTTTTTAAGGCGGAGATTGCCAAATTCTTGATGAGTACGGGTGTCGGGGGCTATGGGGAGAAGGCAGGAGAATGGGGTTGTGAGGGAAAGATAGATCAGCCGTGATTGAATGGCGGAGTAGGCATGATGGGCCGAATGGCCTAATTCTGCTCCGAGAACGTATTTCTTCATTGATTTTTGTTCCATTTGTCAGCTTGCGTCTGATTTGGAGATACAAGCAGTCGATGCCGCCTATTCCCATTCTTCAATAAGCCTCACTCTCGTCCCTCGTCCTTGATTGAAACTTCCCACTGTTGGGATGTGAGGCAGAAACTCCCGAAGTTTTAATCCTGCTCTCGGACCCACGATTCTGATGCTTGTTTTAATTTTACAGGGATGATGATGATGATGAGGAGGATGCCAGCAAGAAGGATACACCCTCAGTTCTGTCTTACTTCCAGCGCAAGTCCGAAGACCCAAAGGTTCAGCCGCATCGCTTCTTCACTGAGAGGAAGCTGGTCTCTCTTGCCAATCTATGAACGCGGCAACCATTTTGTTTCTCTGTACCGGGGGAACAAAGTAACTGGTGGGGAGTTGAGCCTTTCCAAAACGTAGTGAATTGGTTCATCAGCGAGCAGTGATAGAATATAGACGAGTAAAAGGCTGTATTAACCTTCATGCAGATATTGAGCTATCGGATCAATAGATATCTGAAGGTTGACGTAAATAGTTTGCGATGTTCATCTTAATCAAACTGATCAGCTGTGTTCTATCCACCCCATGGTGCATAGTTCTCCAATTTCAAGTAACCCTTGCATTCTCTCTCTCTCTCCCATCCCTCCCCCATCTTGGTCATCGAACTAGTTTCACTGCCGTCCTGCTGAGGTTTACTGTTGGTATCCACTCGTTTATCACCTTCTCCACAGCCAACAATGGACCATTGTGGGCTCCACCTTTCTTTTGATCATTGTCGCTGGCTTTGACGTGTCCTTTTTGCATATCTTTCATTCATTTGTTCTTTCTACCTGTTCATATCTCTCGTTTCCCCTCTCCCCTGACTCTCGTCTGAAAGAGGGTCTCGACCCGAAACGTCACCTCTTCCTTTCTCCAGAGATGCTGCCTGACCCGATGAGTTACTCCAGCAATTTGTGTCTATCTTCGGCATATTGCAGTATCTTCACAAGTTTTAGGAGTAACATTCCGGCCCATCGAATCTACTCCGCCATTCAATCATAGCTGATCTCTGCCTCCTAATCCCATTTTCCTGCCTTCTACCCATAACCCTTGACACCCATTATAATCAGAATTTGTCCTACTCTGCCTTTAAAAATACCCACTGACATGGCCTCCACAGCCCTCTGTGGCAATGAGTTCCACAGATTAACTACCCTCTGACTAAAGAAGTTACACCTCACCTCCTTTCTAAAAGAGCGCCCTTTAATTCTGAGGCTGTACCTCTGGTCCTAGACTCTCTCACCAGTGGAAACACTCTTTCCACATCCTACTCTATCTATGCCTTGCATTATTGCATCTTGTTGAATACTTTGCTGCATCACAGGCCTCCTCAATTAAGATATAGCTCTCTCTCCTAATTACCTTGTGTGATTCTCTCAAGATTGCTGACTGAAGACTTGCTCCTCCAGCTTGACCAGTACGTCGGTGACTGGGAGGCAGGTGTTGTTCTTTGTCAAGCTTCCTCACTCCCAGGTGGGAGATGTCACGTCTGCCTTCATTTAATAAGGAGGCCCTTTTAGAATCGTGAACCTTGTCTCTGAACTCGATGTTGCCCGTGCTCTGGACACGGCTAGGCTGGAGCGGGTCCTTATTGATATGCAGAGCGACTTGTCGAAGCTGAGTCATTTGCAACTGACTCTGTGCGGCGAATTTCGAAATGAGACCAATAAAAACATGCTGAACTCCCGTATCTTGAATCTTGGTACATGAGTACGCCAGTTGAATTAGACTCGAAGGTAGACCACAAATGCGGCGTACACTCAGCGGGAGAGGCCGTACCTCTGGAGAGAAGGAATGGGTGATGTTTCGACACAAGACCATTCTTCACATGAGAGATGCTGCCTGTCCGGAGTTACTCCAGCATTTTGCTTCTACCTTCGATTTTAACCAGCATCTGCATTCTTCAGACACAATTAGATTCCATAGGATTTCAGTTAATTAACAGCGGTCCTGCCATAACGCTGACAGGTTTATCACGGGAAGGGGGGTAGCATTTACAAGTGACAATTATAGTTCCACCTAAAGTACATGCAAGTGAAGTGTGAGTCTTGAACGTTGACTATAGCCATCTCTTTGTCACTTAATAAATCGCTCGGTGTACACCCAAAATAATATTTCATCTCACTCAGCTATTCCCTTGCTTTGCTACCTGCTCCTGTTCCATCTTTCGTATGTGTTTAATATCAGTATATGTGAATAAATAGCTTGCTATCAAGTATGGTCCATGATTCATTATTCAATCTGGGACAAATGGGCTTCACAACTTGGTATGGGTTGATTCTAAGATTGTGGCACCAGTGTTGTAGCCTGAGTGTGATGGATGCTGGCATGGTTGATAAAGGAGTGGGACTCAGTTAATTCTTTCAATGCTGCATAGAAAAGTGAGATGCACGTTACTGATTTGTTTAAAAGGCATCAGTAGGGTTGAGTTTAGTTTAGTTTCGAGGGTACAGTGCAGTTACAGGCACTTCAACCACCGAGTCCCCACCACCAGCGGGCACCGCATATTAAAATATCTACACGCACTAAGGACATTTTCACTGATACCAAGCCAAATTATAACCTACAAACCTGCACTTCTTTGTAGTGTGGAAGAGAACCCCCACGGGGACGAAGGAGAAGAATGTACAACGCGTCAGACAGCACCGTAGTCAGGATCGAACCTGGGTACAATGGCGCTGTAAGCAGAACTTACCGCTGCGCCACCGTGCGATTGAGAGTATTTTAATTTTCAGTGTGAAACAGAGTTCCAACCAATCGCTCAGAGGTGAGACCTTTGCACCAAACTAGGGCAGTGTTGCATGTTCGTTGCTGGGAGGCAGTGGGGGAAATGCAGTTTTCTTTCATGTAATGGTGGCTCTGACAATTGCTTTAAACCCACCCCTCGCACTTTCAATTGGAGTAAGCAAGCATGGAAACAGGCCTTCAGCCCAATGTGCGGGGATCGCTGGTCGGCGCGGGCCGAAGGGCGTTTCCACGCTGTATCTATAAACACAAAGGTAAAAAGGACAAAAGCTCGATCAATGTTACAGGAAGTAAACACTGTTTAGAAAACTTATAATTTACAGTAAATAATTGTAATCTAGAATGCATTCAGGTAATGTGAGAGTTTCCATTTAAAAAAAATCAGTCATATGAAACTCAAATCTAGCCATTGCATCCTGTACCTCAGTGTCATTCTGAACTGCTGGGTGAGTGCACTGTTTCGCGTGGGCTGCAGTGTAATGGTATGGCCCCCAGGGGAGTTGGGACAGTTGTTCCCCTTGTTAATATTACAGGGAAGGATGGCACTGTGGCGAACAGATGGTTCTATGATCCGTGTCTGAAACTTCGGACAGGACACTGAACCAAATGCAACCATGGGTGACAACACTGTCATAACATTGCAAACTGATTTTGTTTATAGCAGAAGCTATCTTCTGTTATCTGACTCCTGAACCCCACACCTCCATTCAAGCCTTTTCCCCCAGAGTGCCTCACGTACTCTTACTCCACCTCATCAGTATTCTATTTTGTACTTTAATATTTAGTTTAGTTAGAGATTACAGTGCGGAAACAGGCCCTTCGGCCCACGAGTCTGCACCGACCAGAGATCCAGCACACTAACGCTATCCTACCACACTGGGGACATTACACTATACCAAGTCAATTAACCTACAAACCAGTCTATGCTGGGACGACAGATGGCACAATGGGCTAAGTGTTCGGACTGGCAACCGGAAGGTAGCCGGTTCGAATCCGCTTGGAGTGCATACTGTCGTTGTGTCCTTGGGCAAGACACTTCACCCACCTTTGCCTGTGTGTGAATGTGTGTGAGTGATTGGTGGTGGTCGGAGGGGCCGTAGGCGCAGATTGGCAGCCACGCTTCCGTCAGTCTGCCCCAGGGCAGCTGTGGCTACAGAAGTAGCTTACCACCACCGAGTGTGACTGAGGAGTGAATGAATAATGCGATGTAAAGCGCCTTGAGTATTAGAAAGGCGCTATATAAATCCCATCCATTATTATTTATTATGCTGTTTAAGAAGGAACTGCAGATGCTGGAAAATCGAAGGTACACAAAAATGCTGGAGAAATCAGCGGGTGCAGCAGCATCTATGGAGCGAAGGAAATAGGCAACGTTTCGGGCCGAAACGTTGCCTATTTCCTTCGCTCCATAGATGCTGCTGCACCCGCTGAGTTTCTCCAGCATTTTTGTGTACCAACCAGTCTATACTGTTGTGCTGTTGATCCACTTCTAAAGGCAGTGGATTAAACCAAACCTAAACTCATTTATTTTGTTTAAACTGTTGAAGTCGATGATTTGAGGAAGAGCTTTGTGTTTTCAAATCTTTTACCATTTCAATCCGGAAAAGAATGTGGATACTCAGTCATTAATTACCCCGCCTGGTGGACTCTGGATAAGAGTTGATCTCTGCATTCAAGATGACAATCACAATGTGATAAGAGTAGAAACAGAGATTTAAGAGAATAAAATGTGTGCAGGTACTTTATAAAATATATTTGATTTCCCCCTCTGCATCTCAATGGTAGCTTCTAGATAGCAGTAAAAATATATTAAGGTTAGATGAAACAAATCTTAAGCAAATCTTTAAAATATATACTATTTCAGTTAGTTTAGTTTATTGTCACATGTGCCAAGATACAGTGAAATTTTGTTGCATGCTACCCAGTCAGTACCAGTGACGATACACTAAACTAAAAACTATGTAAGGTACACCAAAAATGCTGGAGAAACTCAGCGGGTGCAGCAGCATCTATGGAGCGAAGGAAATAGGCAACGTTTTGGGCCCGAAACGTTGCCTATTTCATTCGCTCCATAGATGCTGCTGCACCCGCTGAGTTTCTCCAGCATTTTTGTGTACCTTCGATTTTCCAGCATCTGCAGTTCCTTCTTAAACACTATGTAATTCAGGAGGCCAATCAGGCTTCTAAACTCAATAAACACATCATATATCGTTGATTATTTATTATTATCGGCTTTTACCTACCAATGTCACTTTTATCTTATTTTTTAAAATCTTATTTCATCCTCGTAATATCTTATTTTTATATTTATTTTTCATCCGTGTAGTCATTGGAGGTATTGTGGTCTTGTCAAACTCATGTACCGTTGACCCTGTGTTACCCTACATATGACAAATAGAATGAATGAACTCGAGGAAGATTGAGGAGTGCTTAACGTTCTGTCGCATTAATAAAACTTCACGACATTGACATTTTATCACCCGTTTCACATTTTATTAGTAAATCTTATAGTTCTTGGGAATTGCCACAACATCAGTAGTACAGAGAAAGATAAAACTGGTTAAAGAAATACAGAAGCAGAGAAACAAACAATGGCCCACTATCATTTATACAAAGACCAACTATATTAATGTTCCTTTCCAAAGCACAAGCTGCGCAGAGCCAGAATCCACAGCAATGGAATTTATACCACCAAGCACCAGACACCAAAGCAGGAACTTTGTACTCTAAAATACAAATAAAAGGCTGTAGGAAGTTTTTATTTATAATTTGAAAGCACTAGATCAGGGCATGTTGCTAGCGTGTTGTTGTGAAATGGGGGGATACTGGTAATCTAGAACCAAAGCAAACTGCAACACAGAACCTCCTTCACCTAATGGCAGGAGATACAATTGAGTTGTCTGAAGTTGAAGGGAGTAGATTGTGCAGGAACATTGGTGATTTTTACATTAATTCTATGGAATAGGATAGAGTGATACAATAGCGTGATGACGTGTGAAATGGGCCTCTTTAGCCCAACTTGCCCACAACCGGCCACATGTCCAAGCTACACTAGGTCCCAATTGCC